>NC_134810.1:41180289-41182789 GCF_046742065.1 Oratosquilla oratoria | reverse complement strand
AGACTCAAAATGTCTTCAAGAACGCAAAGAGAAAACTCAAAATTTCTTCAAGAACGCAAAGAGGAAACTCAAAAATGTTCGAAGAACGCAGAGGGAAAACTCAAATTTTCTTCAAGAACGCAAAGAAAAAACTCAAAATTTCTTCAAGAACGCAAAGAGAAAACTCAAAATGCCTTACAGAATGCAAAGAAACAAAGAGTTGAAGAATGGTCTTTCGCAAAACGAGTACATTCTTCAGCAGCTGTCTTGAGCATATTTATGGAGGGTGGGTGGGAGTGTGCCTCAGGAAGAGAGCCACCCACTGTTTAACACGCCCTCACGAACTTCACGCCCAAATGCGCCAAACCACCCACAAGTATTCTTCACGGATTTCATGACGAGGATTCCCTCTCTCATCCTCATCCTCCTTCTCGTCCTCCTCTTTCTTTTCTTCCTCCTCCTCTTCCCACCCCTTCTCCTTTTCCTCCTCCACTTTCTCCATCTCCCCATTCTCTTTCTCGTCCTCCTCCTCCACTTCCTCCTTCTTCTCTTCCTCCCATTCTCCTCTTCCTCGTCCTCCTTCTCTATCTCCCTATACTCCTTCTTCTCCGTCTCCTCGTCCTCCTTCTTCTTTCTCCCCTTCTCCTTTTCCTCCTTCTCGTCTTCCTCTTTCTTCTCTTCCTCCTCCTTCTCGTTTCCCTCCATCTTCTCTTCCTCCCCCCTCTCTTCTATCTCCTCGTCCTCCTCCTCCTCCTCCTCTTCTTCCTCCTCTGTCTTCGGGAATGCTGGGGCCGAAGCATACCGATCGCGCGCTAAGCGAGTTCTTCCACTCTTTGAAGCGGAGGCGTCCCTCGATCTCACATCAGTCGAGCTCCTCAAAGCCCAAAAATTCGGTCTATGCCCCGATGACGCTCCCAGTGTGATGTGACGAGTTCAGGACAGGTGTGTGTACGTATGTGTGAGTATGTGTGTGTGTGTACGTGTGTGTGTGTGTGTGTGTGTGTGTGTGTGTGTGTGTGTGTGTGTGTGTGTGTGTGTGTGTGTGTGTGTGTGTGTGTGTGTGTGTGTGTGTGTGTGTGTGTGTGTGTGTGTGTGTGTGTGTGTGTGTGTGTGTGTGTGTGTGCTCGCGTGCGTGTGTTTATTGTCTCTAGGCCCCCCCTCTATCATACCAACTGCCATTAAATACTGTACACGCCGCGCTCCCGGCATGAAAGCTTTCACGAACACCTCAAGTAGTTTCTGTCTCTCTCGCGTAAGGGTGTGTGGTGCGCTGTGTGTGGGATGCTTGTGAAATTCGCACGTGAGGGCGAAAATGAATCCGCCGATGAGAATCTTGACATAAATTTATTTTCTCTCATTTCATTATATATCTAACTTGACGCCTGGAACACGCATCCCGGGCAAAGCGTCGACGTACTTGTGGTGAACAGTCCCCCACATGTGCGTCTACACGACATTTTGGCTTATAGTAACTTCACTGCAGAAATGGGATGGACAAGGAATTCATATGTTGTGTAGAAACAGCTGGCCTTCGGCCTTATATTACTATTGTGTAGATTAAGTCCATATTACGCCTGTGTTTCAAATTTTTGTCTCCTCATGAAAGCACAGCCTAGGCCCTGCCGAGCCATGTTTCACTGAGGCTGGGTCGTTTGCTACTTTAGCGTACGCCGGCTGTGTATATAAGGAGCCAGGTTTTGGTTTCCATAGGCAGTTGTCTACAGCACTTGTAACCAGCGGTGCGCGTCCCAAGGCCCTCGCGGTCAACATCGCGGTCGGGCAGCCTCGGAGCCCGACCTCCGACCCAGCCTAGGTCGACACTCGCGCTAACCTTAATAAAACCATGAAACTCACTCGATCTTCGTTCACTCCCTCGTCACCATAGACAAGCAACGTTCGCATAAGGTTAAATACTTGTGCCCGTCACTGTACTCCCCCGGATTCTGTATCGGATGTCCGGGTATCCGGAAGAAACCAGTGACAAGTGTCCGGGTGGGGTGGGGGGTGAGGGGGGAGAAATTAGCATCTGTTCCGGAGAGAACGAGAGAAGCCTCAATCCGTAAAAACAGGTGTATATTGGGGCCAAAGCCTCTCACAGGGGGACGGGGGGATGTGCAAAGAAGACATCAAAGGCTGATGGAGAGAAAGAAGAAGGAGAGAAGGAGGGAGTGGAGGAGGTGGGAGAGGAGGAGGAGGGAAAGGAGAAGGGACAGCAAGAAGAAGGAGTGGAGGAGGGAGAGGAGGAGGAGAAGACTAAAAAGAAGAACAAGAAAAATAAAAAGACAGAGGTGGTGGATGAGATTATGTACATCAATCCTGTACATTTCCCTTTCTTGCTCTCTCTTTCTCTCTCTCTCTCTCTATCTCCCGTCCCTCCTCTCTCTCCTTTCTTGCATCTTCCTATTTTTTCTTCTTTCCTCTCTCTCCCCTTCCTTCCTTCCTCTCTCTCGCCTTCCCCTCCACTCTTTCCATTCCTGCCTCCTCGTCTTTTTTCTTCCTCTCTCTTCCCATTCCTTCCTTC
>NC_134810.1:41137789-41175289 GCF_046742065.1 Oratosquilla oratoria | reverse complement strand
CACTGTATGGAACCATCTAGCGAGTTCCTGCTAATGGATTTGTATTCCCTTTCTAAGCAAAAACAAATAATCAATAAATGATAACATAAATAAATTCTAAATAATACACATATATGGATAATAAATAACTAAATTAATCAATCATTCGTCAAGTAAGGAGTGACTCATCTTTCTCAGCCACTTACCAACCCTCCTCTTGTCAACGTCACTTCTCGACCTCTTCAGGTCCGTTTGAATCTTGCATCTTCTCTTAATCCTAACCCTCCAGTCCTCACAGTCATCCTCAGAAAATCCCCAGGAAGACATCAGATCTATCCCCTACCTTCTCCATATACAAATAGGTCAAGTGTTTTAACAAGGGTGATGCAGACAAGGTCATCATATTTAGACAACAAGGCAGGACTCACAGTAATGGATTTAAATTGGACAAATTTAGATTCAAGAAAGAAATGGGCAAGAGTATTAACGAATGAAATAAACTTAGCAACAATATAGTGAGCGCTGAAACTATTAGTTGTTTTAAGTGAAGATAACTTTACAAATGGGGATAATAGGCAGTGAAGGACATGGAACTACCCAGTGTAGGCCTTATGGTCTCTTGCAGACTCCCTTATTCTTATGATCTGCCCCTTGACTGAGGTCCTTGGTATTTATCCACTCTTTCGAAAACGATCCTGTAAGCAGGGTATAGTTTGTAGGACTTCCTTGTAGCCGCAGGGCAATCGTCCAGCTTTTGGTGGAAAGGTATTTTACTTGTGACATCTCATCACCGATGACATCTCGTCACCTGTGACAACTCGTCCTCGTCGCCAGTGACGACAGTCTAATTTTGTTGGTTGAGATCTTGTTTAACAAATATCCCCAAAAACAATTCCATCTCAAATAGTGAACCAAGCTTCGAAGGCCACGTTTCCTGACCATGCTTTCTGAGCCACGACAAAAAAAAAAAAAACACCACGCCCATTGGCAATAGCTCCCTTTTACACACATTTTCCTGCAGACTTCTCATCCATGCCCACAAACACCGATCCCGTGAAAGCGGGTGGTCCGTCCATCTAGTACAGTGCACGGTTCCCTCAGGGGAACAGCACCGCATAAGCCTATGTCCTCAGCTGTCTCACGCCCAGTGCATGCACACAACTAACAAAGACATGTTACGATGTAAACTCACGCTTCAGTCGCACATGCAAGACAAGGAATCTATGCATAAAGAACGCGCCAGACATATGCTGTCCCTTTCTTTCATTTTCTACCTTTTTCAATCTCCTTCGTTTCCAATATCTTTGTTTTCCCTCTTCCTCCTCTTCTTCCTTCTTATCTTCCTTTATCTCCAGTAACTTTTCCCTCCTATTCTTTGTTCTTATTTCTTTGCACTCCTCCTCCTCCTACTACTACTACTACTGCTACTGCTACTACCACTCCTACTACTACTACTACCACTCCTACTACTACTACTACTCTTACTGCTACTACCACCACTATTACTACTACAACTACTACTAATAGTACTATTACTACATTTCCTCCTCCTCCTACTACTACTACTACTACTCTTCCTCTTACTGCTACTACTACTACTACCACTACTACTAATAGTACAACTTTTTTAAGGGAAAACGACGTCCATACTCGTGGAACTGTGTGGTGAAAGCAGTCAGTCAGGATCTGTCTCCCACAGACACAGTTCACTGGCCCCTCTCTCGCCAATGACGGTGGTCGACTACCCTTTTGTATTTTGTATTATTTCACTTTAATGAAACCTAACACAAAATTTCATTTATCCTACTTTCTGCTACAGTCTGCTCAAATTCGAGGTTTTGCTGATTTAGGGGGGGGGAGACTTGATATCTCTAAGGCATAGGATGGCTGATCTTAAGTACTATTACCACTATTACTACCACCACCACAACTACTACTACTACTACTACTACTATAACTTCATCTTTCAGACTACTCCATCCACGTCTTTCTATTCTTCTATTAAAAACAATGTTGGTTCAGCGGCAAGGAAAGAAAAAGAAAGAAAAAAAAAACACCAACCTGCCCACCAGGGATGAGTTACGCTTCCTTCTACCTGCGGTTCCTTTCACAACCTTGTATACCCACTCGCGTAGTTCTTTCAGACCAGATAACAGCCCAGTGTACCGTTTTCTACCTGCGCGTCATCGTCGCGGCAGAGACTGTGGGCAACCTACAATGTGTCCGGGTTTTCTACTTACGTTGCGCGGAAACGTTCCCTCTTGCGACTTCTGCTTCTTCTTCTGCTTCTTCTTCTAGATTCCACACCTGAAGGACCAAAGAAGAGGAAGAACTTCAATATCGGGTTTTCTTGATACGGTCGTCTTCTGTAGCTGTGACCGCACGTGCATGCAAAATAATAATGGAGTGTAGGCACGCAGCACGTACGCACGCGCGTGTGCGCACCCAAAAATATACATCTTGCAAGCCTGTATTCTGTATAAATACGTGTGTGTGTGTGCGCGCGCGCGAGCGTATATGCGCATGTGTGTGCATGTGTGTGTGTGCGCATGTGTGTGTGTGCGCATGTGTGTGTGTGTATTTACCTAGTTGTATTATACGGGAAGGGGAGCTAAGCTTGTGGTGACCCGTCTTTGTATCTCGCAACATCTAGTTTGTGTGTGTGTGTGTGTGTGTGTGTGTGTGTGTGTGTGTGTGTGTGTGTGTGTGTGTGTGTGTGTGTGTGTGTGTGTGTGTGTGTGTGTGTGTGTCCGCTCGCGTGTATGTTTATACGTGAGAATAATTATCTCTACACCCCTATTGGAAAAAAACATAAATATAATAAAAAACAATTCAAGAACTGAATCGGGCCAATATGAAAACAAGAGTAAGGCAAAGTTCCCAGTATCAGCAGCAGACAAAAAGACTGACCAGTTAGGACAAGTGTTGACATTAGACCTGAAGAGACGAAGGAGATGGCTTAGGAGACATCAAAGAGGGCATCCCTCTCGAGAGGACTTAATGAGGATAAAAAAAAAATCTGGACAATACAACAGTCATCAAGAATCTTCAAAGTCACATCCGAAGCAATACTCAAACAACTTTACTTAATATCCCACACAATACGAACCACACAGTTGGTTAAAAATAAAATACATTTAAAAGAAATATAATTAACTCATAAATAAATACATAATATAATAAAATAAAACAAAATTAAAACAAAATAACACAAAATAAATTAAAACATTCTGATTCTATATAAAATCGTTTCACTGTGAAAATTCAATATCATGCAACACGATACTGCTTTTACAATGGAGGTCGTTAGGTATTATCATTTAAGGTCTTCAAATTATATAAAGACAATTGTCGTAGATGTCATCCAATCCATCCACTTTTGGATGTAGTGTGGATGAAATGAATTCACCGTGACATGAGCAAGTAGCAATAGACTTAATTTCTATTTATACATTTTTCTGATTATTCATTCTTATATACAATTATTTATTGTCTACGTTGAGCATATACGTTACCTGTCACTATCATAACAAATACGCTACTGATACCTTAATGATGATAATAATGATGATGATAATAATAATAATAATAATAATAATGATAACAATAATAATAACAATGATAATGATAATGATAACAACAACAATAATAATGATAATAATAATTAGATAATAAACACCTACGTTGAGCATATATGTTACCTGTCACTATCATAAAAAATACGCTACTGATACCTTAATGATGATGATGATAATAATGATGATGATGATGATAATAATAACAATAATAATAATAATAATAATAATAATAATAATAATAATAATGATAACAATAATAATAATAGTAATGATTATAATAATTAGATAATAAGAGTACACGCATGCACGTACAAGACAAGATAGATGAATGCATCTGCTTATGCAGAAATAAACATCCAAGTCTGTGACGCCACGATGTCAAGCGTGACGTCATGTCGTCGATCCGTTTTCTTAGCAAATCATTCAAACGTGAAATCGTCTTCCTCTCGGACTACAGTTCTTGGAAGTAAGTGTATATTACTCAAATTTCTGAGCTATATTTATATTTAAACATCTGTTTTTACATAAATAAGTAAACTATGATTTAGTACGAAACTAAATTATTTTTTTATTCACCATACAAAGGTGTTGAGAGATAAAACAGCAACATTCATTTCTCAAGAGGTTATCATTCCATCATCATATTTGAACTGGCAAGGCAAATTTTGTCCATAACATTTGTATAAATAATATACAAATTAACAACTGACATATTAATAAGAGTAAATATGAAGCAGATCTAAATTAAACTAAAAAAAAAAAACGCATATAATTTCACATATTTACGGAAGCAAACACTATCGACTAAAACTTACAACAAGTTATTCAACCGAAAACTGTGTTTCAAATATGGACAACGCGAATACAATCACGCACCAAAAGCAGCAGGAGCTAAACCAACGACCACCAGCGAACATAGACGATTATCCAACTGTGACGTTGGGATTTTCGTCCGAGGAAGATAACGAAAGCAAAACAACAATTACAACTTTTGCGGAGACCAGCATTTCTGGAATCGACGACACTGCAGAGTCTATAGAACTGGACGAATCGGTTATCGAACCAGAATGTAATATAAATCTTTTCGAAACTCGCGGCTTCGGTCACTACAAATACACGAGCGAACCTACAAGCAGACTTGTAGAAGAGTCGGGCGTTCAACAAACACTTCGAACTACGGTGTGTCCAAACCAAACCCAGATGAACCCACAACCCAATGGATCTACAGATTCGAACCCAGAACCCCCAGAAAAGCCACCTCATCCTACGCAAGACGATTCCAACAACCACAACCAGGATAAGGAACCAGGACAAAACCCTGGGGAGTTTATGACAAATTATCAAAATGGTGACCTTTTCCATCAACAAACGGACTTTGTGTGGCATTTGGTAAACCCCGCCCTTCAGCCATACGTATCAAAAGACGCAGACTTGGGTTTGTCTCGGCAGTTTTTCAAGCTCGCTGCTTACCACTTCCAACCCGTCCCTCAGCTGGAAGTTCTTCGCCATCATCAAATGATTCAAGTCCGGCAGCAAGACCTCGCCGAACTGCAGAATCACCCGTTCTTCACCGACCAGATCGCCCTCGAGCGCACGATAAAGCAACACCAGTTCCACAGACTCCAGGTCTTCGTGAAGAGATTCTTCTTCGAGAACTTCGTCATCACCGGAAACACCAAAATCGCGACGCCCAAGAGGTTCCTGTATGACATCTTCGTCCAATGGAATAAGACCCACCAATACTTCGAGGGCCTTCCTTCGAAAGAGACCTTCGGGAAGGCCGCCAGGAAGATTATCTACGGCCCAGGGCGAAGGATCGGGAATCTGGGTATCCAGGAATACTCGTATTCGGGAATCGAGTGCTTACCTAACTCGGAATACTACGACAGCTGGCTGGAGAACCGTCACGTCGCTCTGGTCCGCTACAGGAGTCGTGTCGCGCCAAAGTACTCGCGTGTGGACGCCTCACACATCTGGATGGTCGTCCACTACGAATACGCCAAGGGTGAGAATGGGAAAGAGTACACGGTTTGTAAACAAACAGTCTACAGGCACTACGTCGAGTGGGCCAAAAGGGTCCTCCCGCCCTTCCTGATCGTGAACAACCTCAAAATGGGTCACGTGGTCCATCGGGTCTATCCACAGGTCAGGGATGCTCGTCCGGGATCGCACAAGACGCAGAGGTACTCGTACAAGAATATCCGCCTACGAACGGGCGGACCGATTGCGGATCCGCAGTTCGTCATCCAGGGTTTGAAGTCCACTGGTTGGCAGATTAATCGAGACCAAGAGAAGGAGATTATTTACGCCATGTCCAAAGTCAAATTTGACTAAAAGAGAGAAAACACTCTCTTATATATCGCTTCAACCCACCCACCCACCCACCCAAAAAATAAAATAACTCGAGTGCTTCGACATCTTGCATTTTTCACCTGTTACGTAACTTCAAGACGAGTACTTCTCAAGCAGCATTGCGTATGAAAAGATACCTTGCACGTTCGAAAACACTACAATTTGGTGCGGAAGACCTGCTGATCTACATATTCAAGGAGAACTTCCGTGTAAGACCAAGAAGCGTAAGATTGAACATATTCCAACTTGCAAATTTTTCAGTCCAAATGACTTTATCATTATCTGCGAATAACAACGGGGCCCTCCGAGTCTATTACTCCGACTTTGTGATCTTTCGTGTTTTTTTTTTAAGCATTCAAACCTATTTTCTGAGACTAGAAAATAAAAATCCATGATGTAAAAATTGTCTTGTTTTATTCATTACGTTAAAAACATGAAAGGACGTTTCTGTTTGAAAGGATTTCGTGTGTGTGTGTGTGTGTGTGTGTGTGTGTGTGTGTGTGTGTGTGTGTGTGTGTGTGTGTGTGTGTGTGTGTGTGTTCAATTATCTTTCGTTTCGCTCAGAGTTCACGTTACATTGTTTAGTGTAAATTGATTGATGTCAAACTTTGTGGAACAAACGCGAACCTTTATGAACCACAAATTGGACGACTTCCTTTAATCAAGTGTGTTTTGTTGGAAGAAGAATAAACTGCATTCAGCCAATACGAAAACTTCTGAATTTACCCTCCCTCCCTCCCCCTCTCCCGCTCTGTCTACCGTCCCTCTACTGTCACAGACAGCGTGACAACACTGTAAGCTCCGGTCTACCTGCCTGTCTCTTTTCCCGTTTTCTTTCTGTCAGCACGTTTTCTTTGTTCCTATCTACTTTCCTAATTATCACACGTAGCCAATCTTTCTTGCTTATTATCTAAAAATTTACTCTACCCCTCCCCCACGTTCTCTCCCTCCCACCTTCTCTCCTTATCTCTTTCTCCTCCCCCCTCTCTCTTTCTCTTCCTCTCTCTGTCTATCTCTCTTTTTCTCTCGCTCTCTCCCTTTTCCCCCTCTCTCTCTTTCTCTTCCTCTCTCTGTCTATCTCTCTTTTTCTCTCGCTCTCTCCCTTTTCCACCCTCTACTTCTCTCCCTCTCTCTCGCTCTTTCCCTTCCCTCCCCTCTCTCTCTCGATGTACTTATGACTTTTTTTTTTTACCTCATTTCCTTTCAAGATTCTTTCAACTTCGATATTCTTTGAGCTCTTACTGTTCCCTCATGCCCCCTTCATCTTTTCTCAGACCTTTCTTTGTCACTAAACACACTCTCCCGCTCTCTCAGCTTCGCCATATTCCCCATTGCATCTCTATCACGCCTACTCTAACTCGAAAAAAACTGATGAAGAGACCATTTGGTCCATAATGACACGAAGATTTTTTTCCACACCTCGGCAGAAACAGTTTTGATCTTTCTTTTTTTTTTTTTTTAAGTGTATCTCTTCCCACTGCCAAGACGATTTCCTTTGCTTCTTTTGTCCCTTTCCTGTAAGCGTTCAACCCAAAAGCTTTCTATAAAATCATCTTCCCAAATTCCTTCCATTGTGTTAGTGGAGTAACCGGAGGCATGCTGCCCTCGCATTCGTTTAGCTGTGGGTTCGAATCCCGCACTCCTTCAATTCCCAGCAGTGACACGCGAATTGAGCAAACGTATGTCTCCTCAATACCGTCCCTACACCGTCAATAATATTGTGCAATACGGAATATTGCGCAATATTATTGATCGTACAGGGCCCGCTTTACACCTCCCTCTACAGGCCAACGGAGAGCAGCGGTGTAAGATCGTACAAGGACAGAAGCGCTGGTAAACTACATCTCATAACAACAACAAGCCCTCCATGATAACTACCCACCCTCTCTATTCCCTTTTTCCTTCATCGCCTGTGGCAAATACATCCTCCAATATTGAATAATTATCTAATCACAAATGAGATTGAAGGTAGAGGAAATGGTGGTGGTGATGATGATGATGATGATGATGATGATGATGATATGGTTTAACGTCATAAACTCACCCCTATCGGAAGGCTAGGACGGTGCCCCTCACAGAGGGCTTTGTAGCGTGGAATTTAATGAAACATGCCCTTGGTTCAACTTCGCCGGTGGCAGGGTTCGAGCCGCCATTCCCTCGACCTTCGTCGCGAGTAACGACGCAGGGACGAGGATAAATAGGAGAATTTTAATACCTCAACTTTTTTTTACCCTCAGAGTTCTTAGCCATGTGATCAAGACTCTACGTGTCGAAACGTTGAAGAATTACAATTCTCCCATCAATCCTGATCAACTTCCTCCACCCTCGGTCACATCCTCCAATCTCTACTCCTTCCCCTTGTCTTTGTCTCCTATTTCTCCTCCGGTCCTCTCTTCATCACCTGGATTTTCCTTCCCAATTCCCTTTCTTTCCACACTTCCACGCAATATTCTTTTATGATGAAAGATTAATCCTCACTCGGGGAAAAATGTGGATAATTTTTTTTTATCTTCTTCCCTTCCTCCGGTTTTGTCTTTTCCTTAAATATCTCCCTTCACAAACTCTATGATAACAACTCTTCGTCGCAATATTGTCTCCATAAGAATAAAGAAGACTGCAAGAGACCATACGGCCTGGACTAGGCAGTTCCATGTTCATGTCCATCTATCATCCTTATCCATAAAGTTGTCTATCCTTCTTTCAAAACAACCGATAGTTTCAGTGTTCACTACTACATGGTTAGTGAGTCTATCTCATTCGTTAATCACTCTATTGGTGAACCAATTCTTGTCTATTTCCTTCTTGAATCTAAATTTGTCCAATTCAGTGTTGCCACTGTGATCTATACCAGTTCCCATAAATGAGCGAGATTTTTTCCACAAAAATCCCACAAGGAAATCTGGATTTCCACATATTTTTCCCTACAAAAAGAAGGAATTATTATTATGTACACAAGTAAGTTCATTGCAACATATAATTTGCTCACAAAGCATCCCATTTGAGCAAATTTCTCAAGACACAAATTTGCGGAAAATTCCCACAAAATGGCATCGGTGGTCCAATGTAATTTCATTACTACGAGGAGTCCTGTCCTGTTGTCCTTCCCGTTTTCTTCCAAAATTCTCTCTTTCCCTCTTCCCATTTTCTATTCTATTCCTCTTTCATCATCTTCCATTCTTTATCGGGCCATTATATTACCCTCTCCTCTCCTATGCCTCCTCTTCTTTCTCTCTCTCTCTCTCTCTCTCCGCCTCCTACTCTTCTTTTTCTACCCCACTTCACTCACCTCCTCCTCCTCCTCCTCTTCACTCACCAGCTCCTCCTCTTCATTCACCAGCTCCTCCTCCTCCTCCTCCTCTTCACTCACCAGCTCCTCCTCCTCCTCCTCTTCACTCACCAGCCCCTCCTCCTCCTCCTGTTCCTCCTCCTCCTCCTCTTCACTCACCAGCTCTTCCTCCTCCTCCCCTATCTCCTCTTCCTCCTCCTACATCTTTAACCCCAACATCAAAAGCTGCCGAGATCACAAGCGACGAAGACTTGGTCCGCCCGCCCGCCCTCCCTCTCTCCCTCACTCCTTTCGTTTTCGTCGTCGTCGTCGTCGTCTTCTTCTATCCTCCTTCACCATCCTTCTCCCCTAATCTCCTTCCTCCTCTTCTCGTTCACTTCCTTATTCACCGTCCTACCCTTATCATACCCTCTCTCTCTCTTTGTCTGGTTATCTTTGTACTCAACTAGAGTGGAATGGGTGGGGATGAAATGGGTGGAAGTGGAATTATGCCTTTTGACTTTGGCTACTTCCCTTGTAAGGGGGAAAAGCCCATAGTATATGTATGTATGTATGTATATATACCTTTGTACTTGTTCTTTATCCAATCTCCTCTATTCAGTGCTATGATTCCTCTACCATCTTTACCAATCCCCCTCCTAAAAAATATATATATATAAATATAATAAGAATAAAATAAATAAATAAATAAAACGTCATATTCCTCTTTTCTTTGTTCTTCGTCTACTTCTCGTACCCACATCTTGAGGGAGAAAAAAAAAAAAAAAATCCTTCCCGTTTTTTTTTTTCCGAAAACCACCATTACTTTCTTCTTCGCTCCCCGGCCGCAGCCATTTCTCATTTCACTCCTCCGTTGTTCGAGTACCCCCCACCCCCCACCCTCCCTCCATCTTCGCCACCACTCCATCCTCAAGCCTCCTCCTCCTCCTCCTCCTCCTCCCTTCCTTCGTCATTACCATCTTTTCATCACCTCTCGTAGAAACCACTTCCTTCAAATTGCCTGGTGATCCCTTTCTACCTTCCTCTCTTTCTTCTTTAACCATCCATACCAGAATCCCTCTTTACTGTGTTATTGTATTATCATAACTATTAATATTAGCCTATTACTATCATCGTTATTACTATTACTATCATTATTATCATAATCATCATTATCATTATTACTCATCGATATTTTTCATCTTTATCATTATTTCTACTATTATAATCACTACCCTTGTTAATCATCAATAATTATCATTATTATTACTATTACCGTTATTATACTATCATCATTATAATCACTATTAATAATTATTACTATTAACGTTATTACTATCATTATAATCATTAACATTATTAATCATCAATAATTATCATTATTATTACTATTACCGTTATTATCACTATTATCATCATATGTTCTTTTGAGGAAACCCGCTGAAATCTTCATCTACAGTTAGCGTCCCTTCCCCTCCCTCCCTCCCTCCCTCCCTCATCCAGCTGGCTACAAAGCAACCAACCACTCACCCTTATTCCGCTCCAGAAACCAAGCACAGGGCATCATCGTCTCAAGACGGCCGCTCACATAACACTATGTGTACTCAGTGGCGTCCTGAGGGAGTGTGGGCCGAAGGGGCGCTATCCCCCCCCCCAGGGGGATCCAAATGGAGTACGGGCATCCAATCAGATCATTTGAGGGAAAATTAATTTAATCAATTTGGTTGGTTTTTCAAATCGAACCAAACGTTTGTTTTGTTTGTTTACATATTCGAAACGTTTTCCTTTCTCGTAACGTTTCCGGGGTTTCGTCACAAGATCCGTGATGTCTCGCTAGCATGCTACTCGCTTTTGCTACTTCGTTGGAGTAGAAACCACTTCGGTTACGATTATTTTCTTCTTCAAATTTCCAAATGTCAAATGAATCTTGCGTCATAGAGTGAGAAGCTGAATGACGAACTAAGAGAAGTTAAACCTAAAATACAAATGTTAGACACGTTTCTACTCAAACTTAGTAGCAAAAGCAAGTAGCATGCTAGCCTAGTGTGCCACCACCGTGCCGGACTTCTGTTTGCGTAGAGTCGTTCATAGAAATTGACGTCATGGGGAGGGGGTGGTGGAGGGGGGTTGGAGTCATGTGTTCATATCATCATTCATATCCTGATATGACTACGTCCAGGAGACGCTGCATTTATTCGACAATTCGCCGTCCAGAAGCACTGAGACTGGAATGTGGCAACGCATGTAAGTACACACACACACATGTACACACACACACACAAACTATTCAAATCCTAATATTAACTCTAATTGTACATTGTCAATGTATCACTGTTAACTCATCAAACCGATTATCACTATTATTATCATTATCATTAATATTTACAACCTACAATAGGACACCTACCAGACAGACAACAACCCATTTCACAAAAACCCACAACCCCACACGTCCTACAACCCCACCACCTACGACATACAACGCCATAAAACAACCTCACTTACACATCCCGGACCACAATTCCCATTCGCAGCAGAGGACAAATTTTCTCACTTAAACATCTTTCGCTGCATCGCTTCCTCTACACTTGCCCATACCCGCATCCTTCCGTTTTCTATGAACTCAATTCCAGACCTCCGGAGCTTCCTATAATCAACTTTTTTTTTTTCTTTTCTTTTTTTCTATTTCCAGGATTTCAACAAGAGTCCCCACGGGCACCCTGATCCCGTTAATCACAGATTATTTTTTCCCCAAATCCCACGTTCGATCCCTCTCTCACCCGCTCTACCCAGTGGTTCTCTTAACACAATTTGTTCTGTCTAATGCGACACCTTCGGTCGGGGGGCGACCTCTGTAGCAAATGCGAAATATCTCGGTTAGTTTAAGTTAATATTTCGTCAGCGATTACCAGCGCTTCTATCCTTGGAGACAGTATCACGCCGAAGAGGTGGTGTCATACCTGTTCACACTAGCGGTTTGAACCGCACGGAAACCGCGGCGGTACCGCATAGTCAAGTAAAAAACTGCGTGGTTTTGTGTGAACGCCTCCATTGACTTACAACGTAATTGAACTGCCGCGGCGGTTGGAACCGCTAGTGTGAACAGGGCCATAGAGGTGGTAAAAGGGGAGAATTACGGAGAGAGGCGAATGGGTCAAAATTACAAAATTAAAAGTGATTATTTTCTTTCCCAAGGACCCCCTTCTGTGCCTGACGGTACCTTTTCCTTTCCTTCTAGATGCCGCCAGACTATTTTATTCATCCCTAATGGCACCATCCCGGTAGTACGAAAGAATGAACCTGCCCAAGAAGGAAATAGGCAAGAACCGGTTTACCAATAAAGTGGTTAACGAATGGAATAGACTTAGTAACCATGTAGTTAGCGAGCGCTGAAACTATCGGTTGTTTACTGAAGGTTAGGTAACTTTATGGATTGGGATGACAGGTTGTAAGAGACATGGAACTGTGTAGTGTAGGCCTTATGGTCTCTTACAGTCTCCTTCATTCTTATGTTCTTAAATACTCAGTGCAGTTTCCTTCATCAAAGCGAACACTGATCATAATCAATCCACTTTGATCCCCTCCACCACCCCTTCCACTCTCTGTTCCCCTCCACCTCCACTCTCTGCTCCCCTTCATCTCCACCCTCCACTTCCACCATCCACTCTCTGATACCCTCCACCTCCATCCTCCACTCTGTTCCACTCCACCTCCACTCTCTGCTCCCCTCACTTTCCCCTCCACTCTCTGCTCTCTTCCACTTCCACCCTCCACTCTCTGCTCCCCTCCACCTCCACCCTCTGTTTCCCTCCACCTCCACCTCCTCCACTCTCTGCTCCCTTCCATCTCCCCCTCCAATCTCTGTTCCCCTCCACTTCCACCCTCCACTCTTTGTTCCCCTCCACTTCCACCCTCCACTCCCCTCCACCTCCACCTCCACTCTCTGCTCCCCTTCATCAAGGCAGAACATTGACTCGTATTGAATTTGCAATAAAAATAATAATAATAATAATAATAAATAAAAAATAAACAATTATATATACATATATATATATAACCCTACGACACTTCAACCTGACCCACAACCCATCAGACCTATGCAAATGTATCTTTCGTTGTTATTACATTCATACCCTTGTTTACAAAGTTCGTTTTGATTATAAAGGGCCTACTATAGGTGAAGTATGTCCAATATGAACCAGTGGACTTGTACAAGAAACCATGTACCACGGGTCAAGGTTGTGGCAGAAGCCTTGCGGTTACTCCATCACAGGGACTGCAGCGCCTAAAAGCCCAACCTCCAAACTTCGAAAAGTTTTCAAAATTTCGAGAAGAAAGAAAAATATCGCTTGGGTCACGTGGTCCGCCCACAGGCGGCTCCTCACGCTTGAACCTCCTCTTACACCTTTCTCCCCAAAACACAACCAACATCCCCTATCCTGATCCCCATATCCATCCCACTATCCCTATACTTACCCATATATCCACTCCAACACCTATACTCTTCCCTATGCTTTAAAGATGGTCAGCACTCAACCACTCTCTGTTTTTAGTTTCGTTTTTTTTTTCATAAAGACCACAGAGTCACACTAACTCCCTTACGAAATGAACATGTCAACCGGTAACGATTACATAAAAGTTGCCAAGTGTGTCCTTCCTCTGCGGGAACGAACTGAGGTGCCTCCAGGATTTCAGGACATGGTTATGAGAACATAAGAATGGAAGAGGCTGCAAGAGACCATAAGGCCTACACTAAGAACTTCCGTGTCCATTATCACCTGCCAACCCATCTATAAAGTTATCAAACATTCTCTGAACGGACGATAGTTTCAGCGGTTAGTATATGGTTACTAAGTCTATTCCATTCTTTAACCACTCTATTGGTAAACCAGTTCTTGCCTATTTCCTTCTTAAACCTAAACTTGTCCAGTTTAAATCCGTTATTACGAGTCCTGACCCTGTTGTCATGTTAATATGACTCTGTGCCTATGCTATATTCACATTCCACAGAGCTTCCATTAAATAAAAATATTTAATGAATGATAATGTCTACCCCTATCTACACACCAGAGCTTCTACCATCAACCAGGAAGGCTATACTACCCTCAACCATCAATCATTTCCTTTCTATCTTAGCTTTTTTCCCTGACATTATCATCTAAAGATAATAATGTCAGGATAAGAATATCAACAATGTCTTTGATTTCCATATCAACATTCCATAACAAAAACAACAGTAATGACGACAACAACAACAACGTGAATGGAAACGTGTAACTGTTATATAAGAATAAGAACATAAGAATGAAGGAGACTGCAAGAGACCCCAAGGCCTACACTAGGTAGTTCCATGTCCATCACATACGTAAGCAGATAGACTAAATACAATACACAACAAGTCAATCTATCAAACTCTTCACTCAACTTGACCACAACATATCCTGATCCAGACCGCCATAAGGCTGAGGTACGAAGACGACAGCCCCGTAAACCTCAAGAGGAGAAGGAGGAGGAGGAGAAAGAGGAGAAGAAGAAAAATAAGAAGAAGAATTAGAAGAAGAAAAGGAAGGATGAAAGGAAGAAGACAAAAGAAGAATTAGAATAATAATACTAAGAAGAAGAAGAAGAAAAAGAAGAAGAAGAAAAAGAAGAAGAATTAGAAGAAGAAGAAGAAGAAGAGAAGAACAAGAGGAATTAGAATAAGAAGAATAAGAATAGGAAGAAGAAGAAAAAGAAGAAGAATTAGAAGAAGAAGAATAAGAAGAAGAAAAGAACAAGAAGAACAATAGGAAGAAGAAGATGTCCGTGTGGAGAACCCACTGCCACTCCCTTCCGCCTTCTCACTCCTCCCACCTATCATCAACTTCAACCCTAAGATAACCCCCACCTCCACTCCCACTTCCCAGCTCCTCCACGCCCCGCCTCCTCTCTGTCACTGTCCCCCCTCAGCGTTGACATCTTCATCAATATCTGTCACGTGACTAATTCCGTCCTTGTTATCAGTCCCTATATCTTCTGCCATGAGTTTCCTGTCTACCATCTGTCAGCAAAGGTTTGAGCAGAAAATCCAAAGCTTCAAGAGAGCCATTATTTTTATTTTTCCGAAAAAAAAAACAAAAAAAAAAAAAACGTCCATTTTAAAGTGGGTTATCACACTGGGCTTCCACGGGCTTCACCAGCGCCGGCAGTCGAGAATTCGTTTGAGTAAAAACGACTTCGGTTACAAGATTTGATTTTTCAAATCTCCAAATGTCAAATTATCTTTCCGTCATATATAGCAAAGCTGAAAGATGAACTAAGATATTGTAAACCTATACGAATGTTAGACTTACTGTTGACGTGTTCTTAGAGAAGTCTAGATTTCTTTAAGCGAGGTCATATTCGAGTTATCTAAATGGAGGTTGGAGGTGGGATGTTGAAGGAAAAATAGCCCAGTGTGATAGCCCCTCAAGTTGAGGAAGATTCATTTTAGTACAAAATCTAAAACTACAAGAAAGATTTTTTTTCTTAAATAATTAACACTAAAAGAAAATATAAAATTTTGAAAATGAATAAACAAATAAACAAATAGACTCTGAGGAACCCGACGGCCACAGCAATTTTACCAAAACGGGTCAAAGGCTTTAACAAGGGTGATGCAGGCAAGGTCATCATATTAAGACAACAGGGCAGAACAAATTTGGATTGAAGACGAAAATAGGCAAGAACTAGTTCACTAATAGAGTGGTTAACGAATGAAGTAGATTTAGTTACCATTTGATGGGTGCTGTAACAATTGATTCTTTAAGATTAGATAAGTCTATGGATGGGGATAAAGGTGGTCATGGACATGAACTGTCAAGTGTAGGCCTTATGGTCTCCTCCATTCTTAAGTCCTTACATGGAGTCTTTCGGTTACTAAAACCACAATTCAGGTTAAGTTTACTCGAGAATCCTAATCAGGGAAAGGGGAAGTTTAATGTTAGGGGGGCCCCGTCATTAATTCAGATCATGCCCCCTTATCACCAATTCCACACCTTAAAAAAAAAAAAAAAGGGAGAGAGAGAGAGAGAGAGAGAGAACCTTATTCTAATAAATTCGTCCAATATTAGCGAGAATAGAGTATATACAGTACACCATCGGCGTAACGGAGATACCCCATAATTTCAACCCATAACCTATACTTCCAACCCCCCACCCCACCCATCTCCCCTACCTGGCGTTACTTCTATAAAAACGTACAGCGCGCAGCAGGACTGAAAAATGACTAATTTGTCACCGCGAATACTTCCCGTCTTACTACCTCGCCTGCAAGAAGGTACCCTCATCTCACACTCTGTCCTTGTCACCAGTTCCCTTTTTCCCTGTCACGGCTCCCCCTAGTAAGGCAACCCCTACACAATACCCTTCCCCTTCTCAGCTTCAGTCACCGAAAAAAAGGCAGGAACTGGTTCCCCAACAGAGTAGTTAACGAATGGAATAAACTTGGAAGCCAAGTAGTGGTGAGCGCTGAAATAATTGGTTGTTTTAAGAGAAGATGAGATAGCTTTATTGGATGGGGATGACAGGTGGTAATGGAGATGGAACTGACTAGTGTAGGCCTAAGGGTCTCTTGCGATCTTCTCTATTCTTGTGTACACTGTTCCTGTGGTTCACCATCTTCCTCCGCTTGCTCACCCCCCACCCATATTCTACTTCCTGTGTGTGTGTGTGTGTGTGTGTGTGTGTGTGTGTGTGTGTGTGTGTGTGTGTGTGTGTGTGTGTGTGTGTGTGTGTGTGTGTGTGTGTGTGTGTGTGTGTGTGTGTGTGTGTGTGTGTGTGTGTGTGTGTGTCTGGAGGGGGAGGAGGCTGAGGGTACAGCGGCGCAAAAAGAGACTTGACTTCTCTAGAGGAGGAGGAAGAGGAGGAGGAAGAGGAGGAGAAGGAGGAAGAAGAGGAGGGAGGAGGAAGATGAGAAGGAGGAGGAGGAGTAGGAAGAGGAAGAGGAGGAAGTGGAAGAGGAGAAAGAGGAGGCGAAGGATGAAGAAGAGGAGGAGGAAGTGAAGGAAGAGGAGGAAGAGGAGGAAGAGCAGGAGGAGGAAGAGTAGGAGGAGGAGGAGGAGGAGGAGGAGGAAGAAGATGAATAGGAGGAGGTGGAGGAGGAGGAAGGAGGAAGGAGTAGGAGGAGAAGGAAGAGGAGGAAGAGGAGGCAGAGGAGGACCCCAGTCCCCGTCGCTTCCACTTGGGCCTTTTCATGAAGCAGACTAGAGACGTCACGATTTTTTCTTTTCTTCTTTTTGTCTTTCTTTTCTTCCTTCCAGTTCGAGTCCTGACTTCGGGGTTCTCAGTGTCAACATTTATTTACAATAACCACATTGTCCCGGATGCTCGCTGGCCGGGCGGCTTAAAGCGTCGCTGCTTGCAGCGGAGGTCGAGATGGCGGCAGTTCGAGCCCTACCACCAGCGAGTTGGACCAAGGGCATGGTTCATTAAATTCCTCGTTATAAAGTCCTCTGTGAGAGGCACCGTTCTAGCCTCCTGATAGGGGGGGAATTCGTGACGTTATAGAGAATTATAATTGTACTGTCAATACTCCCAATAGAATATTCCTGAGAACCGGACGTTTTTGATTAATAATAGAATTACAGTGTTAATAAATATATTTTGTATTAAGTGAACGGGTGCAAAATAACGAATTAGACGTACATGACCGGTAACATCAAAAGACGTAAACAATGACGTCAGAGAAAAATATGACGTCACGGGGAAGATGTATGACGTCATTGGTGAGTAACGTCATGTGGAAGTTATGCCAAGGAAATGCTGTGACATCAAAGAGCCATGACGTCAAACTCCCATGACGTCAGCGGAAGTGCCAAGTCATGACGTAAAGACGTCAGGTAAATTGGCGTCACGTCTAGTTAGATCTACGTCAAGGAAACGCCTTGAACCACGACGTCACACAGGACCCTTGACGTCAGGGACGAGCCTCTGACGTCAGGCACTACGTTCGCAACGAAGCTAAATATGGCGGCACACTGGGCTAGCATGCTACTTGCTTTTGCTATTTCGTTTGAGTAGGAACGACTTCGGTTACAATATTCTAGACTAAGATCATCTCGACAATGTGT
This sequence comes from Oratosquilla oratoria, assembly GCF_046742065.1. NCBI lineage: Eukaryota > Metazoa > Arthropoda > Malacostraca > Stomatopoda > Squillidae > Oratosquilla > Oratosquilla oratoria. Next base: position 41,157,026 of record NC_134810.1, on the reverse strand, counting down.
CTAACATTCGTATTCTAGGTTTAACCTCTCTTAGTTCGTCATTCAGCTTCTCATTGTACGACGCAAGAATAATAATTTGACATTTGGAAATTTGAAAAAACAACATATAGTAACCGAAGTCATTTCAACTCAAACGAAGTAGCAAAAGCAAGTAGCATGCTATCGAGAAATGCCTAGCGTGACGCCACCTTAAGGCACATCCAGACATCAGAGACGAGTTAATTGACGCAAGCAGAGATGGGAAGAGGGGTTATCCATCCCACAGAAGAAGAAGAAGAGGCAGAAGAAGAAGAAGAGGCAGAAAAAGAAAAAGAAGAAGAAGAAGAAGAAGAAGAAGAAGACGAAGAAGCAAAAGAAGAAGTGTGAGGGGGGGGGGATGTCAGGAGTCTGGAACCAGGCTGGGGCGAGGTCCAGCCCCGCCCCGGCCCCTCGCCACCATCAGGGCCGGTAATCAGTCCGCGGGATGTCAAAGGCGAAGAAAGGTCCAATAAATCAATAAGCGATGATGTGCGCTGGAAGGGCCATCCAAGGAACTAATCACAGCCGCTTGTCCAGGTAAGCGAAGACACTTAGTTCCTCACAAGTCCTTCACAAACTTCAAAGCAGTGAACACTTAAACTATCGGTCGTTTTAAGATAGTTATATAACTTTATAGATGGGGGCATGGAACTGTCTAGTGTAGGCTTTATGGTCTCTTGAGGTCTCTTTCGTTATGTTCAAAGTGTAACCAGGCCTAAGTACCGTTGTTTCTTAATATCTTCGAGTAGGTTAAGTGTCGTTACTTGCGGCGAAGATCGAGGGGATGGCGGTTCGAACCCTGCGACCGGCGAAGTTGAACTAAGGGTATGGTTCATTAAACTCCATGGAACAAAGTCCTCTGTAAGGGGCACCGTCCTAGCCTAAGAATGCAGAAATACGGTTTAATTCTGAAGACACTTTGTGGGACTTCTTGGCATCGTTGTCAATAAATCTAATTTTTTTTCGAGAGTTAACCTGAGAATGAAGGAGACTGCAAGAGACCATAAGGCATATACTAGGCAGTTATTACGTTTATTCTTAAGTCTATACATACTCTTTATCATTTCCTGGTTACTGGTACTTGCCATCGACAGTGATGGCAGTTTTTGTTTGATGACAGTGAGATACGAGTTTTCTGGTTGCCTAATGAAACTAGAAATAGTATCTAGCTATACAAGTACAACCAGAAGACTGCCTGTCCAGCGGTTCTACTAGAGGACTCAGTCAATTTTGACAAAACCTTAAATTTTCCGGACATAGAAAAAAAAAAAAAAAAAATCCACAGACGGGTCACAAAAATAGGAACAATGACCTAACACACTCGTTCGTCTATCCATATACGAGATCACCCTAGAAACAAATGGATTCTGAAACCCGTAAATCACTCTTGACTTAGCAATCTCCTCGGTCGGGACGGGGTGAGAAGACAGGCTGGGTCATGTCGCCCCCGGGGGAAGGCGAGAAGTCAGACCATGATTCCATTACATCTACACAATAATAATGGTCACTACTGGAAACTTTATATCTCCTTCTATCTCTATCACTCTCGCGCAAATGTGAACATACACGCACACACACACGTACATACATGCACACTCATATATAAGAAAACACTCACACATACACGATCAAACAACCAAGTGCACGCTCACACACGCATAAGAACATGAGGATGAAGGGGACTGCAAGACATCATAAGGTCTACACTAAGCAGTTCCATGTCCATTACCACCTGTTATCCCCATCCATAAAGTTGTTCTAACCGTTTCTTAAAACAACCGATAGTTTCAGCGCTCACTACATGGTTACTAAGCATATTTCATTCGTTGACTACCCTATTAGTAAACCAGTTCTTGCCTATTTCCTTCTTAAATCACGCACGCACGCGCGCGCGCGCACATCCGCTACAAGGGGGAACAAACAAACATACTATCAAGAGATTAGTGAAGTGGTAATCAGAAGTGTTGGGAGCCTACGCCAGGAGGCGCTGAGTAGCTACGGCCGATGCCGTCACCTTTACCCTATTATGTGCTTTGGGTACTGTTGGGGGGGGGGAGGGAATTGGAGAAAAGTGAGGGACTCGAACCCATAACTAAGCGAATGCGAGACCAGCCCGCTTCAGATTACGCCACCAGCACACAGATAGTGAGTAAAGGATCTTATATCTACAAGTCAATAATAAGACATAAACTCTGGTTAGCTATTTGTCTAGCATTGTTCTCTAAATTAGGGTATGTCTGTTGTACCTGGATATGAGTATTCTTTTCTATTAACAAAGGTCGTATACTTTTCGAACAGACCTCGTAGATCAGAGGTTCTCAAACTTTATTGCTTGGCGGCGCACTAATGACATATCTAGGACTTTGACGGCGCACCAACTCTACAGTTAGTGTAGTGGAAGTTTGGTACCTATTTCACCGACATAGAAATACACTTTTGGCATAATATAGTACGAATATGTGCGCATATGCGCGTATAATAAATATAATAAATATAATAATAATAATAATAATAATAATTTTAAGAATACACCTACAGGGCTCTCACATGGGTCGACAGTTCTAGTCTGAACATGCCGCCCACAAGGCTGACAAAATAATTATAATGAAAAAAAAGTCAAAGGTGCCCTGAATATTTTACCGTAATATACGAATTTTTGCGTTAGAATCAACAGAATATGAAACATTTCCCCCCCTTATCCTTTCTGCGATAGGTACATTAAATAACATTTTTAAAACCGGTTTAATTATTTCGCAAGGCAATAGCTATAATAGGCAGTACGGGATGGTGGACATGGGAAGTGGTGATGGGGGAGGGGGGAGGGGGAAGGGGGAGGGGGGAGGGGGCGTCACTGAGATCTTTGCCCCAGGGCAGCCCTTAGGCATATAAGGGCTCTGTATACCATACATGGGTGATTTAATAGAGGTGTTCAAGTGGATCAAAGGCTTTAACAAGGGTGATGCAAACAAGGTCATCATATTAAAACAACAGGGCAGGACTCGCAGTAATGGTTATAAACTGGACAAATTTATATTTAAAAAGGAAATAGACAAGAATTGGTTTACTAATAGGGTGGTCGATGAATGGAATAAACTTAGTAACCATGTAGTAAGCGCTGAAACTATCAGTTGTTTTAAGAAACGATTAGACAACTTTATGGATGGGGATGACAGGTGGTGATGGATACGGAGCTGCCTAGTGTAGGCCTTATGGTCTCTTGCAGTCTCCTTCATTCTTATATTCTTATGTACATACATATACCAAAGGCTTTCTTCCCCCTTACACGGGAGGTAGCCAAAAGAAAAAGGCATAGAAACCACTCCACCCATTCCATCCCCTACATACTCCACTCCCCTCCACCCTCTTCCCTCCCTCTTATCTTGGCACCTCCTGGATGACGGGTCATCCCTGCATCTTATCCACTGCCCTAGGTCAGAAGCAAAGTCACAAGACACAGCACATCCACAGCAAGGCCGCTTCGTTAATTCGGCGACCCCCCCTTCTCCGTCCCCTCGTGTAGAAAAGAAGACGAGGAGAAATCCCTTCGAGCTGCATACCAATCCATTAAAATTACGCGGCGCAATTCTAGCATAGTCGCGGCACACAATTTGAGAATCATTGTTCTAGATCCACAATCACCCTAGGGGCAGAGGACATGCACCTGGACGAGATGGGCCTGCCAGAGGGATGTCGGAGAGCCTCAGCTCCCCGTCAACTTCCTCACTTCCATTTGAAGGTGCAGCCCCGAGGGGTTGGCACTCAGTGTTCGGACTTGGTCTAGGATCTCTCTTTATCAACCTTGTCTCTATTTCCTCCAGGAAGAACCGGTGACTGATCGATCTACTACAAGCTGGTGACATGAAAATGGTCTCATACTGATACAGCGGAGACATCAGTCGAACTTTTCTTCCCGTGGAGATTCTTGTAAGGGTTCAGGGACCGTTGCCGGCTACTGTGTGGTTGCGGGTTTCCGGTCACAGAAACTTGAGGAAACATTTGAGGCGTCCGGAAACAGAGGGGCATCTTCGCCATCTTCACGGGTAATACGATATAAAGCAAAAATGCAAAAGTTTGAGAGTTTTTCTCAAAAACGATAATTTGGCTGGGATGCCCATCTGTTTCTGGACGCCTTTATTGAACTGACAAGCACCCTTTAGGATCTAAAGAAGAAGAGGGAGAAAAAGAAGAAGAAGAAGAAGAAGAAGAAGAAGAGGAAGAAGAGGAAGAAGAAGAAGAAGAAGAGGAAGAAGAAGAAGAAGAAGAAGAAGAAGATTCTTTCAACTACGATGGTTTACAAGAATCTTCTTAAACGTTTCACTAAGTTGCCCCCGCGTCTAATGCGGCGTTGTTACGGATGCAGAGAATCACAAATCTTCCCAAAAAACCACTTAAGAAACACCTTTCGATAAATGCAAGACGAAACACACTATCTTGTCAACACAATATGCTCGTAAAATAGGGGAGCGTCTTTCAAATACGCTGTCTGCTGAACCAGAGAGATAGGAAGTCCCTCGCGGACTTGGAAGCAAAGATCCTCTTTGGGCTGATGTGTCACATTTCGCTAAAAGCCAGAAGCCAAGTCGTGGCGCCAGCAACAAGAGGCATTTAGGGCCATATGCTATACATTGTAGAGTCTACAACCCTCGACTCCTCCTCCCCCCCTCCTACCCCACCTCCCTCCCCCCTCCTCCTTCCCCACTCCCCGCCCCCTCTTTACCCACTACCTCCTTCCCTATTCCCTCCTCCTCCTCCCTCCCTCCTCCCTCTTTCCCAACTCCCTCCCTCCTCCCTCCCCGCCCCTCCTTCCCCACTCCCTCCCCGCCCCTCCTTCCCTCCCCCTACTTCCCCATTCGTTTTTATTCAGTGTAGTCTGAACGCTTTCCTGAAAAGTGGGCGCGAATACTCCTTTCGCCCCTTCCCGCCAACCACTATCCCCCTTTCCCCCCCTCCCCCTCTCCCCCCCGCAAGCTCTCCATCCTAAGAGCCCGACCACTTAGGCTGGAAAGCGAGCACGCCATTACACGGATTGTGAGCACCAGAGACGGTGATATGAACACCAGACGAGTAGTTTCCAGCCAAGCGAGGAAGTCAAAAATCATCTCGACGACCCACGCCCACCCTCACGCCCACGCCCATACCCCTATCAGCATTCTCCACGCACAGTCGTGTGTCTAACGGTGGTATCCTTTAAAAAATTCTTCCCCTTTCAAGGATTTTTATAAGATTTATATAAGGAAAGATTTATGTAAAGAAAGATTTTTTTTCCTTTCCAAGGATTTTTATAAGATTTATATAAGGAAAGATTTATGTAAAGAAAGATTTTTTTTAAGAATACCACCGTAAGATTCTTACGATGGTATTCTTAAAAAATTCTTTCCCTTCCAAGGAAATAGGCAAGAATTGGTTAACTAACTGGGTGGTCAACGAATGGAATAGACTTAGTAACCATGTAGTGAGCGCTAAAAAAAAATTAAGAAACGGTTAGACAAACTTTACGGATGGGGATGACGGGTGGTAATGGGCATGGAACTGCCCAGTGTAGGCCTTAGGGTCTCTTGCAGTCTCCTTCATTCTTACGTTAAGAAACAGTACGAAAAGGAACGAAAGTCAAATTCATGGACATTTCGTCCAATCGGAAGACGCGGGGCAAAGCGCGCGCCTGAGACGCGACTCGAGGATTCTCCCAAAACACAGGAGAACAGAGAACACAGGAGAACAGAGGAGAACAGCCTGAACGAACACTCCCAGAGACCAAAAGCGGAGAACCTCGCCCCCGTCCCTCAACACAGTTTTAATCCTCACCTTTCCGCCTCATCTAAGCCTAAGATCGTGAATTTTTGGGTTAAAATCATGAAACTTGGCACTTTTGTAGAGTAACCCTTGGTGAACATTTCTGGATATGGAGGCAAGCTGTCAGAGTCCCCTGGTGGCCACAGCAGGAACTAACATCTTACAAGGACAAAAAGAGGAAGTAGACCTTGACTGGGGGGAAGCTTCTGCAGCAATCACAGGGTTTCCAGGGACCGACGAAGAACTTTCGAGAACTTGAGAACCACTCAGCCCACCAACCACCAGAAGCCGAGCGCACGAGAATATTTTGATGTGCTAACATCTTACAAGAACAAAAAGAGGAAGTAGACCTTCGCCAAGGGAAGCTTCTGCAGCCAGCACGGGGCTTCCAGGGACTGACGAAGGACCTGAGAACCACTCAGCCCACCAACCACAAGACGCCGAGCGCGCGAGAATATTTTGATGTACCGGAGGATGATTTTTCCAAACGTCTGATTCCCATATCCCCTTTTCAGGATGGGAGGAGGGGAGGGGAGGGGGTTGTTCAACTGTGCCTTACTGCATTGTATTCGACCATATATATTAAGGCGCGAGACAAGCGACACTCCACCCCACCCCAAAAGATACTAAGATGGATTGGGTAGTCGCTAAAGAAAAGAAAAGAAAGAAAAGAAAAGAAAATCTAGATTCTCATAAGATGTTGTGAATTTGAAAATCTGGCAGACGACTTCGCCTACAGTATTCTAGAATTCCCTAAGTCTATAATCCAACAATGTGTCTAACATTCGTATTCTAGGTTTAACTTCTCTAAGTTCGTCATTCAGCTTCTCACTATATGACGCAATAGTAATTTGACATTTGGAGATTCGAAAAATCGTAACCTAAGTCGTTTCTAATAAAACGAACACATTTAAGTCGCGTATGTATGACCAGGGCTTAATTCTTTTCGGGGGGTGGGGGGGCGAAATGTGCTATGATTAAGCTACCCCCCCTAAAACGAGGGGAATACTGTCTTTGTATACATAACATTACTTGGCTAATGGAATGCAGAATAATGTTACAATATCCTCTTACATGATCTTTCCTTTTCACAAACATAATCCAAAATTCTTATCCTCATTTCCCCCCTCTCTGTTCCTCTACCAATTTGCATTACTGGCTACGCTTAGGCCAAGTACCCAGTTCAGAATGAGTTTCTATCAAATATTTTCCTCTTTTGCTTTTTACACACTTGTCGTGATTTGAGAATAACATCCAAGCTTATTCAACTCACTTGATCGAGAAAAACATACGAGAAAAACTTAAATGTCAGCGATTGACATAATTCAAATGTGTTTGCCAAGTCGACTGTAACGACGACAACGACGACGACAAAAGGGAATAAGAACAACGACCTGACGAAAGAAACAACGACGACGACGACGACAATAAAAGAGAATAAGAACAACGAAAAGACGAAGACAACGACGACGACAACGGAGAGGATAAAAACGACGACGACGACGACGACGACGAAGAAACCACGACCTTTAACTTCCGAGACTATTTTCTATACAAATAATTTCCTCGTTTTTTTTTTCCATCTCGTTCTTCCGTAGTGTTTGAATTATGACGGCATGAACCAATTTACAAAAGTAAACGTTGTTCGTGTGTGTGTGTGTGTGTGTGTGTGTGAATAAGTGTACGTGTATGTACGTATGTATGTATATATGTATATATGCATGTATATGTGAATGTATATATGTGTGAATGTGTGTAAATGTATACATGTATGGATATATGCATGTATGTGTGTAAATATATGTATGTGTATATGTATGCATATGTATATGTATGTATATCTGTATGTGTGAATGTAGGTATGTATTTATAAGTATGCATGCATATATGAATGTGTGAATGTAAATATGTATGCATATATGTATGTATCAGTATCCATATAAGTATGTATGAATGAATGTATGTGCGTATGTATGTATGTATGTATGTATGTATGTATGTATATGTACGTGTGCACGTGTGGCACGTGTGCGTGCTCCCTCGTCAACCCGCGTGGAAACAAGCGAGTTCGAGTGGGCGCTTCAGACTTCGAAAACAACACCGGACATTACTGTGCAATGCTTCATATTCCTCCGGGTATCGTTACTGCAAGCGTGGCATCATACCATGGAGTCACCGTCTATCCCGCGTTCGAACAGTTCCGGACCACACGTAAGGTTGGGATCAGAGCGGGTACTAACCCCACAAACCACGAAAAAAAAAAAAAAAAAAAAAAAAAAATGAGGCAAACTATCATATGACATGTAAACATTCAAAGTGTTTTCTCAAAAAAAAATTCTTATATAAATATTATATAAATCCTTTCCTTATATAAATCTTTCCCTTCCAAGGATTTATATAATATCTATATAAGAAAATATATTTTTAAGAAGGGAAAGATTCATATAAGGAAAGAATTTTTTTAAGAATATCACCGTAAGATTCTTACGGTGGTATTCTTAAAATAATCCTTACATAAATCTTTTCCTTCCAAAGATTTATATAATATCTATATAAGTAAAGAATTTTTTAAGAAGGGAAAGATTTATTTAAGGAAAGAAATTTTTAAGAATACCATCGTAAGATTCTTACGGTGTCATTCTTTAAAAAAAAAAAAAAAATCCTTATATATATCTTTCCCTTCCAAGGATTTATACAAGATTTATATAAGGAAAGATTTTTTTTTATCTATTTATTTATTTATTTAATTTTCTTTTTTATATATATATATATATATATATATATATATATATATATATATATATATATATTTTTTTTTTTTAAAGAATACCAACGTTTAGTTCCTTGGGTCGCCGTCAGAGCTCCGCTTTTTGATCCTTCGTCAAAGGCTCCCAGCAGCTGCCCCAGCTCAATACCTCATTAATGATAATTAATCACTCTGATGAGGGAGATGGCAATAAATGTACTATTATTAAGAATCATGAACAAAGTGCCAATGACAGAGATGAAAGCTCCTGCTGGTGAGAATAGGTCTCTCTCTCTCTCTCTCTCTCTCTCTCTCTCTCTCTCTCTCTCTGGTTGCTGGTGGTAGAAGAAATAGTGGAGGTAGTGGTGGAAATGGTGGTAAATGGTAATAATACTGGTGACAATAGTGGTGTTTGGTGCTGGTAGTGGTGGTAGTAATATTGGTAGTGGTGGTAGTTATATTGGTAGTGGTATGGTAGTAATGTTGGTAGTGGTGGTAGTTATGTTGGTAGTGGTATGGTAGTGATGTTGGTAGTGGTGGTAGTTATGTTGGTAGTGGTATGGTAGTGATGTTGGTAGTGGTGGTAGCTATGTTGGTAGTGGTATGGTAGTGATGTTGGTAGTGGTATGGTAGTAATGTTGGTAGTTATGTTGGTAGTGGTGGTAGTTATGTTGGTAGTGGTATGGTAGTAATGTTTGTAGTGGTACGGTAGTAATAGTGAAAGTGGTATTAATGATGATGGTAGTGATGATGGGTGATAGTAATGGTGGAAGAAGTGGTGGTGATGGTGGAGGTGGTGGTAGTGATGGTGGTGGTAGTGATGGTATTAACGATAGTAGTGCTATGATAGTAATGGCGGATGTGGTAGAGGTTTTGGTGTAGCCATTGTTGTAGTGACAGAGATTGTACGTGATGACCTGGCGTTGGATGCGTTGAAAGACGCGTGAAAGAAGAGGAAGAGGAAGAAGAGGAGGAGGAGGAGGAGGAAAACACTCACGAGAAGAAAAGAGAAGACGAGAGGGCCGAAAATATCGGAAAGAACTGAAACTGAAAAAAAGAAAGAAAAAAATCTGAGTACGAAAAAAAAAATGCGGACATCATAGAAAACGAGAAGAATAACGACGACGACGACGACGACGACGCTGACAAGAATACATCAAAATAAAAACAGCATCCTTATGCAGATATACTACTTATATATTACAAATACAAACCACAAATGAAAAAATACTGTATACACTAAATCGATGCACGTCGGCCATGTGAAGAAACACCTCACTACAGAAAACTTTTATGTATTTTGTTTTTGTGAATCGCGAAAGTGAGGCGATTTCTACGTGAATACAGTGTATAGTTGGACGAACACACACACACGAACACACACACACACACACACACACACACGCACGCACGCACACACGCAATCGCCCACCTAAACAATCGCACACAACCAGACAGGCAATGTCACTTGCAAGAACAGAAGACAATATTATCAGAACCCGGACCATCGACCACAGACGCCAGCGTCCACTTCAGCAACAGCAACAAGAGAAGTAAGAGGAGAAGTAAGAGGAGAAGTAAGAGGAAGATCTAGAAGAAGAAAAAAGAGAAGAAAAAGAAGGGAAGAAAAAGAGGGAGGAGAAAAAGATAATAATAACAATAAGAAGAAGAAGGAGAAAAAGGAAAAAAAAAGAAAGATAAGAAAAAGAGAAGTTCTCAGAAGAAGAAATAGAAGAAAGAGAAGAAGAACAAACAGTAGAAGAAGAAGAAGAAGAAAGAAAAAGAAAGAAGAGGAAGACAGAGAAGAAAATGAAAGAAGAAAAAGAAGCAGAAGAAAAGGAAGAAAGAGAACAAGAAAAAAGAGAAGAAATAGAAGTATAAAAAAACAAGAAAAAGAGGAAGGAGAAGATAAAAAGAAGAAAGAGGAAAATAAAAAGAAAGATAGGAAGAAGCAGAACAAAAAGAAGAATAAGAATAAGAAAGTGGAGAGAAAGGGAAAGAGAAAAGAGAGAGAGAGAGAGAGAGAGAGAGAGAGAGAGGAGAGACAGTGAGAGAGAGAGAGAGAGAGAGAGAGAGAGAGAGAGACCTATTCTGACTACAAAAATGGAACGTATTGTCAATTACCCCTTAAATAGTCCGTTTCACAGTCGACAAACTGTTGTGGACTCGTCTGACTAAATTTTACTTTTCTTCTATACCTGATTAAGTGAACTGCGACTTTATTTACTCTCTCTCTCTCTCTCTCTCTCTCTCTCTCTTTCACACAGACACACGCAACTACACGCAAATAGAAGAGGAAAGATAAAAATTATGAAAAAAAAACAAGATAATGTCTATGCTAATTGGATCCAGTCTATTTCATTCAGTTCCGAGAAAGCCCCTCTTCCCGAGAGTAGACCTCGGACTCCTGAAGAAACTGGGTCCATCTACCGCCAAGCCCTGTTCACACTAGCGGTTACAACCGCCGCGGTTCGAACCGCGGTGGTTCAGTGGCAAAGGAAGTCCATGGAGGCATTCACGCGCAACCGCGCATTATTTCCTTGACGATACGGTAACCGCCGCGGTTTCCGCGCGGTTCAAACCGCTGGTGTGAACAGGGTAAGGAGACCCGTCTCTTCCGCAGGCCGAGTCCTCCAAGGACTCAAAGAAGGAGGACTCAAAGGGATCAACGAAGTCCTATGAAGGATAAGTCGCCCCAAGTACCTCGGGGGTCAATACATGGGGTCAACCCAGGTCAGCAAAGTTCCTGGTCTCTCTCTCTATCCTTTTCTCTTCTTCTTTCTCTCTCCTTCTCTCTTCTTCTTTCTCTCTCTCTATCCTTCTCTCTTCTTCTTTCTCTATTTCTCTCTTCCTTCTCTCTCTTTTTCTGTCTTTCTCTGTCTCTCTGCCCTTTCTCTTTCTCTCTTTCCTTCTCTCTTCTTCTTTCTCTATTTCTCTTCCTTTATCTCTGTCTCTCTCTCACTCCTTCTCTCTCTCTCTTTCACACAGACACACGCAACTACACGCAAAGAGAAGAGGAAAAAAAAGATAAAAATGATGAGGAAATGGAAAAAAACGATAATGCCTATTCTCGTTGCTGTGATCAAAGGTGAGAAGAACTACCACTACAACCACTACCACTACCACAACCACCGTTACCACAACAACCACCACTCCCAAAAGGTCCAGCAGATGAGAAAATGTTCGGGAGATAATGGAAGGGGGGGAGAGGAGGGGGAGAGGGAGGAGAGGAGTTGAGAGAGGGGGAGAGGAGGGGGAAGAGGGGGAGAAGAGGGGGAAGAAGGGGAGAGGAGGGGGAAAGGGGAGGGGGAGGGGAGAGGAGGAAAGTGGGGGAGAGGAGGGGGAAGAAGGGGAGAGGAGGGGGAAAGGGGAGGGGGAGGAGAGATGAGGGGGAAAGAGGGGGAGAGGAGGGGGGAAGGGGAGGGGGAGGAGAGATGAGGGGGAAAGAGGGGAAGAAGAGGGGGAAAGGGGGGAGAGGAGGGGAGAGGGGAGAGGAGGGGAAGAGGGGGGCGGGGAGAGAGGGGAGAGGACTGAGGGATGAGAGGGGGAAGGGGGTGAGAGGGGAAGTGAGGGGAGAGGAGGGAGGGAGGAGAGGGGAAGAGAGGGGAAAGGGGAAGTGAGGGGAGAGGAGGGAGGGAGGGAAGGGAGGGAGGAGAGGGAGGAGAAGGGGAAGGGGGTGAGAGGGGAAGTGAGGGGAGAGGAGAGAGGGAGGGAGGAGAGGGGGAAGGAGGAGAGGGGGGAAGGGGGTGAGAGGGGAGAGGGGGGGAAGCGGAAAAAGGTCGGCCAGGCCACCAGCCAGCTCTCTCTCGTGCCATCCAGCCACTACATTACTCGGCTGAAAAATGGCCACCGGAATCTAACTGGGCGATATTGAAACATGGTCGCCGGCGATGGAGGAGGGGAAGAGTGGAGGGGGAAGAGTGGAGGAGGGCTAGAAGGGAGGGGGAGAGAGGGAGGGAAAGGGGAATGGGGGAGGGAGGGAAGAGGGAAACCAGGAGATGTACAAGTGTAGGGGAGATTAAAAATAGGGGAGAATGATGGTGACGGCACACTCGGCATTTCTCGCTAGCATGCTACTTGCTTTTGCTACTTGGTTTGAGTAAAAACGACTTCGGTTACGATTTTTTGTTTTTATTTTCAAATTTCCAAATGTCAAATTACTTTTGCGTCATATAATGAGAAACTGAATGACGAACTAAGAGAAGTTAATAAACCTAGAACACGAATGTTAGACACACAATTGTTGAGACGCTCTTACGGAAGTCTAGAATACTGTAACCGAAGTCCTTTCGACTCAAACGAAGTAGCAAAAGCAAGTAGCATGCTAGCGAGAAATGCTTTGTGTACCGCCACCTTTAGGAATGTCGGGGGGGGGGGGGGAGAGAAGGGGGAAGGGGGAGTGAGAGGGAGGAGGTGGAGAAGAGGGGAGGGGGAGAAGTGTACGGGAGAGGAGATGGAGGGGTAAGGTGAAGAAGAGGAGGAGTAGGAGGAGTAGGAGGAGGAGGAGGAAGAGGACGAAGAGAAGGGGGAGGTGGAGAAGGAGGATAAGGACAAAAAGGGCGAAGAGGAAGAGGAGGAAGAGGACGAGGATAAGAACGTGAAGTGGAGGAGGAGGAGGAGGAGGACGAGGAGGAGGAGGACGAGGAGGAGAAGGAAGAGGATGAGAACGTGGAGGAGGAGGAGGAAGAGAACGTGGGGAGGAGGAGGAGGTGGAGGAGGAGGAGAAGAAAGAGGACGAGGATGAGAACGTGGTGGTGGAGGAGGAGGAGGAGGAAGAAGAGGATAATCAGGAGGAACTAAAACACTAAAGGTAAGAAGGGGAAGGGGGCGGAATGGAAAAAAAGAGGAACAAAAGATACACTGTCCAAGCGTCAGGAAGAGAAGAAGAGGGAGTGAAGGGGGGAGGGGTAGGAGGAGGAGGAGGAGGAGGAGGAGGAGGAGGAGAGGAGGGGGAGGGGGAGGGAGATGGAGGAAGAGACGGGGATGGCTGGGGAATTCGCAATCATAGAGGTGTGCAAAGAGGGGAGGAAGAGGAGAAGGAGGAGGAAGAGCAGGAGGAGGAGGTGGAGGAGGAGGAAGGCGAGAGAAGAATAATTAAAAGATATGTCAAAGGGGAAGAGGGAGAAAAGAGAAAAAGAAAAGAGAGGAGAAATAGAGAGAGAGTCAAAGGGCTGCTGACAGCAGTGTTGCAAAACGTGTCGACAAAGAAGAGGAGGAGGAGGTAGAGGGAGAGAAGGAGAAAAATGTGGAGGAGGAGGTGGAGGAAGAGGTAGAGGGAGAGGAAGAAAATGTGGAAGAGGAGGAGCAGGAGTAAGAGGAGGAGGAGGTAGTGGAAGAGAAGGAGAAAAATGTGGAGGAGGAGGTGGAGGAAGAGGTAGAGGGAGAGGAAGAAAATGTGGAAGAGGAGGAGCAGGAGTAAGAGGAGGAGGAGGAAGAGGTAGAGGGAGAGGCGGAGGAAAATGTTGAGGAGGAGGAGGAAGAAGATGAGGTGAAGAGAAAGAAGAGGAGGAATAGAGGAGGAGGAAGAATAAAAAGGAGGAAGAGAGAAGAGCAGGAGGAAGAGAAAGAGGAGGAAGGGGAGAAAGATGAAGATGAGTAAAAATAAGAGGGGGAGGAGGAAGATGAAGAGGAGGAGGATGAGAAGGAAGAGGAGGAGGAAGAGAGGGAAGAGAAGGAAAAAGAGGAGGAAGAGAAGAGGAGAAGGAAGAAGAGGAGGAAGAGGAGGAGGAAGAAGAGGAGGAAGAAGAGGAGGCGGAAGAGGAGGAGGAGCAAGTGGAGGAGGAGCAAGAGAGGGAGGAGAAAAAGAGTATAATGTGAGGAGAAAGAAGAGCAAGAGGAAGAGGAGGAAGAGAAAGAGGAGGTAGGGGAGGAAGAAAAATAGAAAGAAAGGGAGGAGAAGGATGAGGAAGAAAAGGAGAAGGGAGAAGAGGAAGACAACGAAGAGGAGGATGAAGAGGTGGAAGAGGATGAGAAGGATGAAGCGGAAGAGGAGGAGGAGGCGAAGTGGAAGAGGAGGAGGAGGAGGAGGAGGAGGAGGAAGAGGATATCCAAATATCCAAGTGAAGAGACCAGAAGTAAAGAAGGAGATTGAAATGGCGTTGCACGGGGGGCTGAAGTTAACAAATAAATAAATAAATAAATAAATAAATAAATAAATAAATAGCGAAGACAAAGAACTGGGATTGATTGATGTGGAAATAAAATTCGGCGTTCGATTGCCGACATCCTACAAATGGAGGAAGAGGAGGAAGAGGAAGAATAGGGAAGAGGAAAAGGAGGAGAGGGAGGAGAGGATGGAGAGGAAGAGGGAAGAGGAAGAAGAGGTGAGGAAGAGGGAAGAGGAAGAGGAGGGGAGGAAGAGTAGCAGGGAGAGGAGAAGGAAGTTGGGAGATGAGGAAGAGGAAGAAGACGGGGATGAAGACGATGATGGGGAAAGGTTGATAGCGAGGAGGAAGAGGAGAAGGAGAAGGAAGAGGAAGAGGAGGAGGAAGAGGACGAAGCAATGGATGATGGCTTTTGAGGACCGGGGCGGGGGGGGGGAGAGATAAAAAAAAAAGACAAAAGAAAATAAAATAAAAATAAATGAAAGAGGAGGAAGAGGAGGGAGGAGGAGGAAGAGGAGGGGGAGGGGAAGGAGGAGGAAGAGGAGGAGGGAGGAGGAGGAAGAGGAGGAGGTAGGAGGAAGGCGAAAAAAAAGTGACGAAAGTGGGGAACCTCACGAGGAACCAGTCGAAGTGGGGCGATGACGGGAAGGCGCCCCCCCTCTCCCCTCCCCCCTTCAGAGGCCCTTCGCCCCTGGGGCGCCCCCCCCCCGGTCTGGCTGCCGCCATGCGATTTCATTCAGCCGAGGAGGAAGTAGACGAAGAGGAGGAAGAGAATGAGGAAGAGGAAGAGGAGGAACGGGAAGATAATGAGGAGTTTGGGTAGGGAGAGGGAGAGGAGGATGAGAATGAGACGGAAGGGAGAGAGAGAGAGAGAAAGAGTGAGAGCGAGAGATAGAGAGAGAGTGTGTGAAGGAGTGAGAGAGTGAGAGAAAGAGGAAGAGTGAGAAAGAGTGAAAGTGAGCGAGAAGAGAGTGAGAGAGGAGGCAGAGAAGAAGTCAGAGAGACAGAGACAAACACACACAGATACACACACACAGAAAGAGAGATAGAGAGAGAGAGAGAGAGAGAGAGAGAGAGAGAGAGAGAGAGAGCGATAGATAGAGAGAGAGTGCGTGAAGGAATGAGAGAGTGAGAGAAAGAGAAAGAGTGAGAGATAGAGAGTGAGAGTGAGAAAGAGTGAAAGTGAGCGAGAAGAGAGTGAGAGGGGAGGCAGAGAAGAAGTCAGAGATACAGAGACAAACACACACAGATACACACACACACAAAGAGAGAGAGAGAGAGAGAGAGAGAGAGAGAGAGTATCTCCTGTTGCAGATGGATGGATAGATGAATGGATGGATAGATGGGTGGGTAAACACATGGATGGGTCAATTGGTGTATAAGTGGATCGGTAGGAGGTTTGGATGGATATGATGGATGGGATGATAGATGCGTAGATGAATGGATAGATAAGTTGATGAATGAGTAGGTGATGTGCAATCCGTAGCATCCGACTGACTTGATTTTGAAATCACCAACACGATCAATTATATTGCGCAATATTCCGTATTGTGCAATATTATTGACGATGTAGGTATGGTATTGAAGAATGACGCAATATACTGAAGACAACAAATGCACGAACCAAACACGTGTGCATCTTCAATACCGTCTCTACACCATCAATACTATTGTACAATATGGAGTATTGCGCAATAATATTTGATCGTGTAGGGCGTGGGTCCACCTAAAAAAAAAAAAAAAAAAAAAAAAAAAAAAAAAAAAAAAAATATTATACATATATATATATATATATATATATATATATATATATATATATATATATATATATATATATATATATATTTATATATTGTATACAGAGCCAAGGGGAGGCTACCCAAATGGAAGAGCAGAGGGAAGCGAGACAGTCATAATACTCGAAGAGAAAAAGTGAAAACTTATTACGGAGGACACCGGGCAAGGGTGAGGAGCCAAAGGAAGACGCGGGAAGGGGGGGGGGCGAACTGGGAGGACGAGGGTAAATGGAAGAGGAGGAGGCGGGGAGGAGGAGAAGGAAGGGGAGGAGGAGGAAGACGAGGAGGGAGAAGAGGAATAGGAAGAAAAAGGAAGACAAGGAGGAAGAGGAAGAGGAGGAAAAGAAAGCGGAGGAGGAAAAGGAAGAGGAGGAGAGGGAGAAGGAGAAAAAGGAAGAGGAAGAGGAAAACGAAGATGAGGAGGAAAACGAGGAGGGGGGAAAGGAAGAAGAGGAGGAGGAGGAGGAAGTGGAGGAGGAAGAGGAGGAGGCGGAGGAGGAGGTATATCAGGGTTCCAGGTAGAGGGGGAGAGAGTACAGTAAATAGAGCGGGCACGCGAATGACAAGATGCTGACAGCCAACAGCTGAACTGCAAGAGGAGAAAGAGGAGGAGGAAGAGGTTGAGGAGGACGAGGAGGAGGAGGAAGAGGAGGAAGGAGGAGGAGGAAGAGGAGGAAGAAGAGGACGAAGAGGAAGAGGAGGAAGAGGAGGACGTGGAGAATTAGGGGGTGGAGATGGACGAGTAAAAGGAGGAGG
This sequence comes from Oratosquilla oratoria, assembly GCF_046742065.1. Taxonomy (NCBI): domain Eukaryota; kingdom Metazoa; phylum Arthropoda; class Malacostraca; order Stomatopoda; family Squillidae; genus Oratosquilla; species Oratosquilla oratoria. The sequence goes on along the minus strand of NC_134810.1, from coordinate 41,139,816 downwards.
TGAAAGAGGAAAAGAAAGATGAGGAGGAGGAGGAGGAGGACGAGGAGGAGGAGGAGGAGAGGGAGGAGTTGGAACAGGAAACGGAGGAACAGATGGAAGAGAAAAAAGGTAAAGAAGAAAAAGACGAACAAGAAGGAGCAGGAGGAAAAGAATATGAGGAAGAAGAAGGGGAGGAAAAGAAGAAGATGAAGAAGGAGAAAGAAGTGGAAAAAAGAAGGGGAGGAAAATAAGAGGAAAAAGAACCAGAAGAAGAGGAGGAAGAGGAAAAAAAAAGAAGACGGGGAAAGAGGAGGAAAAAAGATGAATAAGGGGAGGAAAAGAAGATAAAGAAGAAGAAGAAAGAGAAGAAGAAGAAGAAGGGGAGGAAAAGAAGAGGAAAAAGAAGCAGAAGAGGAACGAGAGGAAGGAGAAGAAGCAGAAGGGGAACGAGAGGAAGGAGAAGAAGCAGAAGGGGAACGAGAGGAAGAAGAAGAAGAAGAGAAAGAAGAAAAAGACAAAGAGGGAGAACCCATAGTGGAAGGCTAATACACAGACTCTACGGATGAAGAAGAAGAAGAAGAAGAAGAAGAAGAAGAAGAAGAAGAAGAAGAAGAAGAAGAAGAAGAAGAAGAAGAAGAAGAAGAAGAAGAAGAAGAAGAAGAAGAAGAAGAAGAAGAAGAAGAAGAAGAAGAAGAAGAAGAAGAAGAAGAAGAAGAAGAAGAAGAAGAAGAAGAAGAAGAAGAAGAAGAAGAAGAAGAAGAAGAAGAAGAAGAAGAAGAAGAAGGGTGGTGGGGGATAGAGGACGCCAGTTCCCGAGAGGAGGGTGGAGGGCGGGGGGACGAGTATGGTTTCACGGGCTTGAAGGAAGAGGAGATGAAGAAAAGAGGAGAGACGAAGACAGACTGGAAGAGGAAGGAAGAGAGGAATGGTAAAAGGAAGGGGGTGGGGGGGTCGGCGGCAATGACTGTGACAAAGATCTTCAAAGGAGACTAGAAAACCGGAAATAAAAGAGAGAGAGAGAGAGAGAGAGAGAGAGAGAGAGAGAGCGAGGGAGTGACGGAGACAGAGAGAGAGAGAGAGAGAAGGAGAGAGTGATAAAGAGCGAGAGAGAGAGATAGAGAAAGAAAGGGGGCATAGAGAGAGAGCGATCGAGAGAAAGACAGAAGGAGAGAGTGATAAAGAGCGAAAGAGAGAGGGCAGAGAGAGGTGGAGAAAGAAAGGGGGCAGAGAGAGAGAGAGAGAGAGAGAGAGAGAGAGAGAGAGAGAGAGAGAGAGAGAGAGAGAGAGAGAGAGAGAGAGAGAGAGAGAGAGAGAGAGAGAGAGAGAGAGAGAGAGAGAGAGAGAGAGAGAGAGAGGGGGGGGGAGAGAGAGAGATGCCTTAATTTTTTTTTTTTTTTTTAACAGAGCAAAACCATCAAAGGAAGGGAAGAAATTGGTATTGAGAATGAGGAGATACTAGGATGTGGACTGCTGGAGGTGGAGAGGAGTGGATTGGAGGGGAGAAGCGACGTGGGTGGTGGAGGTAGAGACGGAGGTGGAGCGTGGAGGCGTTGGGTGGAGGGGTGGAAGTAAGTGGAAGAAACAATCAAGTTCTAGGAGGTAATGAAGTGGGGGGTAGGTGGAATGACGTGGTTAAGGGAGTAGGGGTGGAATTGCAGGGTGGTGGGAGTGAGTGGATGTCAATGAAAGAAGGAGGTACATGAGGTGGAAGGAGGTGGAAGGATGTGGAAGCGGTATGCAGGCAGAAGATATTTGTATGGAGGCTTTAGGGGCGATGGTGGACGGGGAGGAGGAGGAGGACGAGGAGGAGGACGAGGAGGAGGAGGAAGAGGAAGAGGAGTGGGTGATGATGGATGGGTTGGACGAGCCGGAGGGGGAAGGGGGAAGGGGGAAGGGGGAGGGGGGAGAGGGGGAAAAGCGATGAGTTCTCAGCAGCAATAACAAAGAAGAGGAAAGAGAAAAAAAAAAAGACAAGAGAGAAGGTTTGCCATCTGGGGGAGAGGGAGAGAGAAGAGATGAAGTGTGTGTGTGTGTGTGTGTGTGTGTGT
>NC_134810.1:41112789-41132789 GCF_046742065.1 Oratosquilla oratoria | reverse complement strand
ACAATGTCCTTGTAATTCTTAAAGCAATATATATACATACACACACAAATTCATACACATAATGGCCTTGTAATTCTTACAGCAGTATATATATATATATATATATATATATATATATATATATATATATATATATATATATATATATATATATATATACACGTGGAATCCCTGCACATTAAGATAATTATTTTATACTCAAATTAGACTCGTTTTATAATTAACACAAATTGTATATTGTCAGTGTATCTCTATCGTTCTTGACTCAATAAACCAATTATTACTACATTTATTATCATTATTAATATCAGCATTAAAATCATTACCATTATCATTATTACTATTATCATTGTTATTATTTTTTCATTTATTATCATTACTATATTATCATCATCATATTATTATTTATTATTATATTATTACCATCATCATATCATTATTACTATTATTATTACTATTACTACTACTATTATTATTATTACATTCATATAAAAATATCACTTACCTTCCGTCTCTCCGTTCTACTACACTCCATAAAATCCTCCCGTATGAACTCTTTTATTAAAGCGGCTCGAAATTAATCCTACCCACAATCACGAGAGTGCTGGACTAACAAAGCCTGGGTGCAGAGATCGGAAGAAAAAAAAAAATCTAAATGGATTCAAACGCTATATTCCAAATGCTCAGGAACGGACGAAAGAAAATCGATGAAATATCAAATCTGTCGCTCCTTTTCCAAGTAACTTTTTCCCGCCAAAGGGAAACCTTCCTCTTAACTTAACAAAATTTTAAATAAAAAGACATCGAAATGTAGATTTTTTTCTGTTGAATAATTTACATACAAGAATATGTGCCTTCTTTCACGAGTCTTTTCTTCGACCGATGTTTGCCATTGAATTAATCTCTTACAATCAGTTATAAAGCCTTCTATTTTATTTGTTCTCTTAGAATCATTACTAAACCCTTCATCTTTGACCTCTTAGAATCATTACTAAACCCTTCCTCTTTGATCTGATCTCTTAGAATCATTACTAAACCCTTCCACTTTGATCTTTTAGAATCATTACTAAACCCTTCCCCTTTGATTTGATCTCTTAGATTCAGTTATAAACCCTTCCTCTATGATTTGATCTCTTAGAATCATTACTAAACTCTTCTTCTTTGATTTTATCTCTTAGAATCATTACTAAACCCTTCCTCTTTGATTTGATCTCTTAGAATCATTACTAAAGTCTTCCTCTTTGATTTGATCTTTTAGAATCATTACTAAACCCTTCCCCTTTGATTTGATCTCTTAGAATCATTACTAAACTCTTCTTCTTTGATTTTATCTCTTAGAATCATTACTAAAGTCTTCCTCTTTGATTTGATCTCTTAGAATCATTACTAAACCCTTCCCCTTTGATTTGATCTCTTAGAATCATTACTTAAGTCTTCCTCTTGATTTGATCCCTTAGAATCATTACTAAACCCTTCCCCTTTGATTTGATCTCTTAGAATCAATTAAAAACCCTTCCTCTATGATTCGATCTCTTAGAATCATTACTAAACTTCCTCTTTGATTTGATCTCTTAGAATCATTACTTAAGTCTTCCTCTTGATTTGATCCCTTAGAATCATTACTAAACTCTTCCTCTTTGATTTGATCTCTTAGAATCATTACTAAAATCTTCCTCTTTGATTTGATCTCTTAGAATCATTACTAAAGTCTTCCTCTTTGATTTGATCTCTTAGAATCATTACTAAAGTCTTCCTCTTTGATTTGATCTCTTAGAATCATTACTAAACCCTTCCTGTTTGATTTTATCTCTTATAATCATTCCCAAAACCTTCCACTTTGATTTGATCTCTTATAATCATTCCTAAATCCTTCCTCTTTGATTTGATCTCTTTGAATCATTACTAGAATCCCTTCTAAACCTGGCCCTTCATATTCGTTTTTGAACACTTAGAAGAATTTCTAAATCAAACAATTCCCTCCACGTTTTGATCTCCTGAAATCACGTTCAACACAAACTTCGTCTTGTGTATTTTTGCGATCTTGATTGAGCTATAAAACCGAACCGGGTTCGGGTCGCGGCCCTCGCGGGAGGCAGATGGGCCTTTATGGCCAATTTCTGCTTGACGGAGAGGCCATCTTGGCCCCGGATGTAAACCCACTCCCACTACGCCCCCCACCTCCCCCTCCACCGGGGGAGACGGGGGGAAGGACCCCCTCTCGGTCCTCCTCGAATGATACATAACCACTTGTATCGGTCGTAATCCACTCGACCGTCAGATTTCCGGATTCTGAATTAATTATATCTACTCGAGGCGATTTGTGTGCTTTTAATTGCTTACAAACCATCGGGCCGATTTTGAATCACCTCCCCGCTTTTTTATTGTTTAAATGATTTTTAACTTTTATACATACATGTCCTTCCATCATTCATATATGTGTATGTGATGGCTGTGGAGATAACGATGACGTCACGTGATGGTGGGAGATGATGATGACGTCACATCAAACACAATGAAAGCAGACTCATCACGAAAAAAAAAAAAAAAAAAAAAAAAAAAAAATCTCAGGTTTCTCCCAGAGTAAACCCCTATCCCCCCTCTCCCCCCAAAAAAAATTCGCCCCCCTTCCCCCCCAGCGAGACTGCTCACAATGCTGGTACTAACACAGTCCTCGCTAATTACTAAAGCATCTTCATTGTCATTGATGTCACGTTTCAAAGTCGGGGTAGTCTGGGTACACCCACGTACACATGCACACACACATACATGTACACATACACACACACGCGCGCGCACGCGTACACACACACACACACACATACACATACACACACAAACATACATACACACACACACGTACACAAACACAAACACATACACACACACATACATACACAAACACGTACACAAACACACACACACACATACACAAACACACAGCAATGTACTGTACGTTCCAAATTGCATGGGACAGTGGTTATGACTAATCAATAGGAACATGGAGACGGGATCCTACGAGCATAGCATTTATCCTTCTTACTATAGCTAGGTATATACAAATAGGTACATACACACACAAACACGCACACACGCACACACTATAAGAACAACATATACTGAACATCAATGATATCACTTAAAAGCCAAACACATTGTCATCAAGCAATCAAATACCACCCTTAACACGGCCGACTGCACTAACGTGCTCTGCTGTGATACGAAACACAGTAGCAATCTAGTGACGATAACACGATTGTGCTAAAAATGTAAACATTGTGTTTCATAGCAAAGAAATATTAGAAACATAGGAACATAAGAATGAAGGAGAGTGCAAGAGACCCTAAGGCCTACACTAGGCAGTTCCATGTCCTTTACCACCTGTCATTCCCATCGATGAAGTTATATAACCTTTTCATAAAACAACCAATAAATGGAATAAACTTCCTGCACAGTTCAGTTCGAAGCTTTAAGAATCGTTTAGATAAACACCTAAGCAAGATGCTGTAATGATTATAATTTTATATTATTTGTTTTTGTTTTGTTATCGTTTGTCTGTTTGATTTTCATTTGTTATTAGTTATGTCAATATATTATTATTTACTATTTACCTGTTTGTTTATCATCTAACTATACCTATACATTTATTTATGTATTTTATTGTTATTTACATTATTATAGTTTTTATTTATTATTTTATTATCATTATGATTTCTTTTTCGCATCCGACCTAGATATGGACCAAAAGGTCTCCTGTCGGCATGCTCCGCCTTTGTAATCCTTTGTAACAAGTCTATTCCATTCGTTAACCACTGTATTGGTAAAGCACCTCATGCCTGTTTCCTTTCTTAAATCTAAATTGGTCAAATTTAAACCCATTACTGCGAGTCCTGTTCTGTTGTTAACTTTTTCACTACCCCAGCAAACACATAACACGGGCAGTGGTGATAAAGCTCACATACGTAGCACAGACGGTGACCTCGCTGTGCAGAACACGTCCTGGTTCAGCACAGCATAGCATAGCACAGCACAGCGTCGATGACACGAACAAGGCAACGTGGAATTGACACATCTGAACAATCGCTAACAGTCAACAAATAAAGAAATCGAGATGAATGGTACATAGCTGTATGGGTGCAACATATAAATATATATATATATATATATATATATATATATATATATATGTATATAAATACTCGTATATATACATATATATATATATATATATATATACTCGTATATATATATATATATATATATATATATATACTCGTATATATATATATATATATATATATATATATATATATATATATATATCCGCAAATCCTAGATGGTCAAAATATTCGCCATTAATCTTCAAACCTTTCTCTTCCCACCTCAACCTTCAGAAAATCTGAGCGATGGAGCAAGTGTGTTACTGAGTGGACGCCGTGAGATGGGAAGCGCGGAAGAGGAAGACCAGACAGGTGTAGAGACGAGATAGAGAAGTTTGCAGGAGTGACATGGCAGATGTTGGAGCGGTCATGCGAACCATGGAATGCTATGAAAGAGGCCTTTGTTCAGCAGTGGACTCAGGATGGCCGATTTGATTACTCGTGTATATATACATATATATATATATATATATATATATATATATATATATATATATGTATATATAATGGACCACGAATCTTATTCTCCATTCTGAGCTGTACATCAAAACGAATTTAAATTTTAGAAGTGGAACAGAGATGACAGACATGGTGTCGTCTATTTATATATGTGAAACGGGAATACCCCCCCCCCCCACCATCCAGCCCTCAACAATGATTCGGGACCAGGAAAGGAAGGAAATGGATGTTCCAAGGGAGAGGGGAGAGGGAGAGGGAGAGGGGAGAGGGATGAGGGGAAGGTAAGAGAGGGAGGGAGGGAAAAAGGTAAAGAAGAGAGGGGAGAGGGGAGAGGGGAGAGTGGAAGAGGGGAGGGAAAGAGAGGAAGAAAGGGAGAAGGTAAAGAAGGAAAGGAGAGAGAAGAGAGGAGAGGGGAGAGGGGAGAGTGAAGGGAGACATGGATGAGGGGAAGGAAAGAGAGGGAAGAAGGGAGAAGGTAAAGAAGGAAGAGAGAGGGGAGAGGGGAGAGTGAAGAGTGGAAGGAAACAGGGAAGACGGGAAGGAGAGAGTAGGGAGGAAGGAAGGAGGTAATGAGGGAAGGAAAATGGGGAAGGGGATAAGGAAAAGGGGAGAGGGGAAAGGGGGCGGGGAAGGAGAGAGGGGGAGGAAAGAAGGGAGAAGGTAAAGAGGAAGGGGAGAGGGGAAAGGGGGCGGGGAAGGAGAGAGGGGGAGGAAAGAAGGGAGAAGGTAAAGAGGAAAGGGAAAGGGGTAATGGGAGAGGGGGAAAGGAGAGGGGGAGAAAGGAAGGGAGAAGGTAAAGAGGAAAAGGAAAGGGGTGAGGGGGAAGGGGGAAGGGGAGAGGGGGAAGAGTAAAGGGGGGAAAGGGAGGATGAGTTGGGGAAAGGTAAAGAGGGAAAGGAAATGGGCAAGGTGGAGGGAGAGGGGAAGAAGAGGAAGGGGACAGGGGGAAGGAGAGGGGATTTGGGAAGAGGATAGGGATAAAGGAAAACGTACGTATGTTTGAGCCCTGTCAGGCACACCTGATGTCTTCTTCAGACACCATAGATAAAAAAAAGAAAAGAAAAAAAAAATCCAATATATTCCCAATGGACATACATTGCATTGAAATCTCCTATGATGTAGTCACTCAAGACTTGTTCAAGGGTGAACTTTGAGAACACCTAACGAGGTAGGGTAGTTCATAATACAGTGGTAACAAGTTGCTAAAAGCATCGTTCAGATGATCCGTTGATTTTCGTACAGATCCTGTTAGCAGTTGGTATGCCTGGAGGATTGGTGGGCGTCCTCTAGCGTACAGAAATCAGGTCTACCAACATTTCACGGGACGTATATTTCATTATTCTTTGTCCGGTGCTTCAAATTGTTTCGTACAAAATCCGAGCGATACTTTTTGGAATGTCTGTGCAATAGCGTCCCTGGATCGCAGAGGTCACATTCTTTTTTTTTTTTTTCTTTCTTTTTTTTTTTTTTTCTTTCTTTTTTTTTTTTTCTTTTTTTTTTTTTTAGGTTCCTGACAAGAAATTTTATGATAAAATATGATCGTTGCATGTTGCAACCTTCAACCCTCTGCCCACTATCGCAATGAAGGACCATCAGGGGTAATTTTCTCGTTAATAAATTGAATAATGCCTTGGGGCAATTCCTTGGTCATCTACACGTGAGCACCAGTGCAGGCAAGCCTACCAATGAGGAGGAGGACGGAGGAATGAGGTGGGAGGAGGAGGAGGAGGAGGAAGAGAGAAGAAGAGGAGAAGGGGGAGTCGTCATTGCTGTTAATGACTGTAGTTCATCAGCGTTTCTATCCTAATCTGCGTTTCAGGGAAGCTGAAGTAAAATCTGAAATGGTAGAGTGGGAGGTGATCTAATAGAGGTATTCAAATGGGTTAAGAGCTTTAACAAGGTTGATGCAGACAAGGTCATCATATTGAGACAGCAGGGCAAGACTCTCAGTTATGGATTTAAATTGGGCAAATTGAGACTTAAGAAGGAAATAGGCAAGAGCTGGTTTACCAATAGAGTGGTTTTAAATATCTTAAGAGGTTAGGTATTATGGATGAGAATGATAGGTGGTAATGGATAAGGAACTGCCTAGTGTAGGCCTTATGGTTTCTTGCAGTCTCTTCCATTCTTATATTCTTATGTAAAAGGAAGAGACAATGGTAGGAGGTAGACACAGGAATTACAGTTGAAATATTTATTTTCTCCCATGTTTTGCAAACACGTTTTGATACAAAAAAAAAATCTACATATGCCTCAAAAAATGTCTGCAATTGATAGTCTTGATGAAAAGAGAGAAAAAAAAAGGAATCGGTGTCTTCATTCATAAAATCAATTGGACAGTTTCCACGTCACTGTCGTCAAACGCCATGTCGACACACTAGTAACTGTCAAGAAAGTTCTCTTCCCAACTGTACCTACGTCCGTAAAACACACACACAAACATACACACACACACACACAAACATACACACATACAGACGTTCGTGTCCACGTTCCTTTTTCCCTATTATATTCTGTTTGATTGTACTCTTTATGTATCTCTGCAATGATGTAATACACGAAAGCGCTCTCCTTTGACTGTTTCTCTTCAAAGTGGTTAACCTTGCATTTCTAGAACATACGTCTCCAATGAAATGGGTGGGAGTGTTTTTATGCCTTTCCCTTTTTGGCTACCTCCCTTGGAAGGGGGAAAAAAAGCCTTGGTATATATATATGTATGTATGTATGTACGTCTCCAATGTTATTATTGCACACACAGACACACACACACACGACGAAAATTCGAAGGTGAGAGGGAGAGGGTAGAATACACGAGTAAGTGAAGATGAGGAACAATTCTACGTCGACTGCTCAAAGACCCCAAAACAACCGTCTGAAACCGGAGCTGCTACAGTTTCTGGCGTCAGTGAGTTACACTAAATGATGGAAGAGACGACCCAACAAGAAAGGAACAGAGATCATAAAGGAAAACAAAGAGGAGATCGAGAAACATGGAGAAAATGGAGAAAGAGGAGACAGAAACATGGGAGAAAATAGAGAAAGGAAATATGAACGAGTCATAAAAATATATAAGAAATATAACAATTTAATTTTAAGAGCGAGGGGAGAGGATGATGAGTGAGTGACTGGGTGAGGGATTGAGGGAGTGAGGGAAGGAGGAGGGAGGAGAAAGATGGAGGATGTGGAGGGGTCAGAGACAATGGAGAAGATGTCTTTAAAAGAGGAAGAGGGGAAGCAGGGACCGGGAACCAAATAGGAGGGAAACAGGAAAGTTAAGTTAGAGAAAGGTAAGGCTGAAGGGAAGGGCGAGGGGAAAGGGGCGACGGGAAGGGCGAAGGAAAGGGTAAGGGGAAGGGCGAGGGTAGGATGAGAGGAAGAGCGAGGGAGAGGGTGAGGGGAAGGGTGAAGGGAAGGGCGAGGGTAGGGTGAGAGAAAGGGTGAGGGGAAGGCCGAGGGAGAGGGTGAGGGGAAGGGTGAGGGGAAGGGCGAGGGTAGAGTGAAAGGAAGGGTGAGGGGAAGGGCGAGGGAAAGGGTGAGGGAAAGGGTGAGGGGAAAGATGATGGGAAGGGCGAGGGGAAGGGCCAGGGAATAGTGAGGGTAGGGTGAGGGGAAGGGTGAGGGGAAGGGCCAGAGAAAGGGTGAGAGGAAGGGTAAGGGGAAGGGTGAGGGGAAGGGCAAAGGGAAGGGCCAGGGAAATAGTGAGAGTAGGGTGAGTGGAAGGATGAGGGGATGAGCGGCGGAAGAGAGTGAAAGGAAGGTCAAGGACAAGGGTGAGGGGAAGGGTGATGAAAAAGGCGAGGAGAAGGGTGAGGGTCCTTATGAGGGGAAAGGCACAGGTTAGAAGCAGGGTGAGGGGAATAGGGTGCAAAGGAGTAAAATGGGGTTAAAGGGAGAGGGGATTAAGGGGAGTTAAAGGGAGTGGACACTGGTCAAGAACACTGTAAGGACAGGCATGGGGAAGCGAAGCGACGTCGGGCGAATATAAAGAGAAACGAAAAGAAAGAGATGCTGAGGAACGAAAGGAGAGAAAATATTCAACGCGAAGATGGGGGACATAATGGAATGTCCCATGTTGTCACAAGAGTAAAACGGTAGAGCAATGGAGAGAGAGAGAGAGAGAGAGAGAGAGAGAGAGAGAGAGAGAGAGAGAGAGAGAGAAATGCGATTAGAAGTGGAAAGTGTTTTGAGCCAATTTCAAGTAAATAGAGTGAGGGAGGACGGGAGGGGGAGAGGGGAAAGGGGGGAAAGGGAGGGAGGGAGGGAGATAGGTTAGGCAGGGAGGGAGGGAGGGAGGGAGGGTAGGAGGTTAAGGAGAGAAGAAGAGAAGGGCGGAGGAAGGGAAGGAGGAGGAAGGAGGGAGGGAGGGAGGAAGAGAGGGTGGGAGGAAGAGACGGGGGAGGAAGGGAGGGAGGGAGGAAGGAGAGAGGGAGGGAGGAAGGACGGAGGGATGAAGGAAGAGAGGGGCGGAAGGAGGGAAGGAGGGAGGAAGGATGAAGGAAGAGAGGACCGGAGGGAGGGAGGGAGTAAGGGAGGGAGGGAGGGATGTGAGAGGAGGAAGAGCAAGTATGGAGGAAGGATAGGGAAGGAAGTGGAGGAATGTGGAGGGCAGCTGTCTTTAATGATAAAGCCAGTGACCCTAATCCCGTGCACACGCACACGCCTTGCTGGTGTCGTGGTTAGCGGCGTTGCCCACCACGCGTGAGGTTCCGAGGCCGCGCCCCATTTTAGACAAAGTTTCACTGATATCACAAGCCTTTACTGGCCCCTTGTGCAAGCTCACAGCACTACCCATAGATCGGGACATATACGAGCTCCGAGCTCTCATCCGAAAGGGTAACAGCTGTCGATCACGAGTCAAGCACGTGATCCATGACAAAGTCACACAAATATCACCATCACAGTCTAACACCAGTTTTTATCACCAAACCTCAACACCAATGGCTACAGCCTCGGTTACCAATTACTAACAACTCTAACCTCAATTATCAATTACCAACAACCCTTACCTGTGAAATATGTTTCAGGCCGCGTGCCGCTAGGCCATAAATTTAGAAATGTGATGACACTATCGCCCGAAAACACATAAATACGCCTCGCCATGACCTATCGCCCTAGCAAAATGTTTACATAAAAACTATTATCAAAGTGTGCGCGCGCACGCACGCACACACACAAACACACACACGACTCGATGGCGCGGTTGGTAGAGTTTCCGGCTGCCACTACAGAGGTCCGGGTTCGATTCCCGCCTAGGGCTGAAGTTATTTCAATGTCGCTAAGCTGCGAGTCGTTACTCCAACTCTCGTGGGCGGGGAGTTTGTGTGAGCGTGTGTGTATGGTCACAGCATTGCCCATAGATCGGTCATATATGAGCTCTGAGCTCTCTTCCGGGAGGGTAAATGGCTGTCGATCAAGAATTCAACACGTGATCCAAGACCATGGTGGTGAATCTATCTCTCTCTCTCTCTCTCTCTCACACACACACACACACACACACACACACTTTCAGCAAAACTGACAGCAAATCATAAGCGACGATCATCAGAGTTTTTGATCTTTCGTCTCATTAGCTGATGGATGTCGTTTAAAGTCTTTATTCTGACGGAAGACACAATTTTATTCATCATGTTAAAGGGTTATCACACTGGGCTATTTTTCCTCCGACATCTTACCTCCAACCTCCATTTGAATAACTAGAATATGACTTCGTTTACGGAAATCTAGACTTCTCTAAGAACATTCCAACATTATATCTGATATTCTTCTAGGTCTACAATCTCTTAGTTCATCTTTCAGCTTTGCTATATATAAATGACGGAAAGATAATCTGATTTTTGGAGATTTGAAAAATAAAATATTGTAACCGAAGTCGTTTTCACTCAAACGAACTCTCAGCTGTCGGCGCTGGTGAAGTTCGTGGAAGCCCATTGTGATAACCTGCTGAGACGTCTTCAACTGATTGGGGACGACCTCATAGAAAACGGAATCTTGACCAAGGGAACATTCGTATGACGTCATCAAATGTTTTATGTATACATGACACCACCTCCCCACAAATTATATAAAATAAAATACATCAGTACTGTATTATACAATATACATCGAACTAAAAAAGGGGGGCATCTTTCTGCAACCACCTCAATTATACCAAATAAAATACATCACTACTGTATTATAAAACATACATCGAATTTAATGAGCGTATATTTGACCACTAACGTGTATATCTTATTGAACATTACAAATTAATTAAAACATACATCTATATGCTGCTTCGGTATTAAGCTGGCAGCACACTCGGCATTTCTCGCTAGCATGCTACTTGCTTTCGCTACTTCGTTTGAGTAGAAACGACTTCGGTTACGATTTTTTTTTTTTTTTAAATTTCCAAATGTCAAATTTATTTTTGCGTCATAGAGTGAGAAGCCGAATGACGAACTAAGAGAAGTTAAACCTAGAATACGAATGTTAGACACACAATTGTTGAGATGTTCTTGCGTAATTCTGGAATATTGAAAACCGAAGTCGTTTTTACTCAAACGGAGTAGCAAAAGCAAGAAGCATGCTAGCCTAGTGTGCCGCCACCTTTACAGTACCTCACATCACACTCCCCCTCCTCCTCCTTCAAGTCTTCCTCTCTTTCTCTTCTTCCTCTTAACTCCCAAATCCTTTCCCTTTACCTTTTCCATCATCTCTTCTCCTCCACAGCCTCTTCCTTCTCCTCCATTTCTTCCTTTTTCGTTACAATTCTTCCTCTTCCTCTCCTTTACTATCACTACCATTACCATTACTTTCACCACATCCTCCTCCGCCTCCTCCTCCATTTCTTCCTCCAACAGTACTCTTCTTCTCCTTCCCACACAAACACCACTACCACAACCTCCTCCTCCTCCTCTTCTCATCTTCCTCCTCTTCTTCTCAACATACAAATCCCTGCAACCAGTACAGAACACCAATACACATTTAATTACTATGGTCTTCTCTGCAAACGCTTATGCTTGAGAATACGATACGTATCATCTTCGCCATGTATACGCACACACACACACACACACACACACACACACACACACACACACACACACCAAGACTTTCCACATTATAGTTGCACGGCGTCTACATTTCTGGAGACTTCAGCAAATAGAACAGTCAAATGCGGGAGTTGGTAAACACACACACACACAGAGGAATAGACGTATGGGAACGTCTGCACATGTGTGGGTAGGCGAGTACACTCACACACGCACGCACATACATACACACATGGCTCGATGGCGCAGTGGTAGCGTTCGCAACTGCTACTACAGCGGTCCGAGTTCGAATCCCGCCCAGGGCTGAAATTATTTCAGTATCGCTGTGCTGCGAGTCGTTACTCCGATTCTCGTGGGCGGGGAGTTGTGTGTGTAAGGTTACAGCATTACCCAAAGATCGGTCATATATGGGCTCTCTTCCGGGAGGGTAATAGCTGTCGATCACGAGTCCAACACGTGATCCAAGGCAATGGAGATTCTCACACACACACACACACACTCGCATACACACACACACACACACACACACACTCGTATACACATAATTACGGCCTCCACATCGCAAACCAAACCAAATCAGCCCTACCCAAAACCCCAAGCTATCGAATTATAGGCCAACCACGTGCCCCAATGCCAGTTCCCACAAATGGGTGAGTTTTTTCCACAATATTCCCACAAGGAAATCTGGATTTCCACATTTTTCCCCCACAAAAAGAAGGAATTATTATATACACAAATAAGTTCATTGCCACATATAATTTGCTCACAAAACATCCCATGTGAGCAAATTTCTCAGACACAAATTTGTGGAAAATCCCCACAAAAAGAATGAATTATTATAGACACAAACAAGTTCATTGCAACATATAATTTGCTCACAAAACATCCCATGTGAGCAAATTTCTCAGACACAAATTTATGGAAAATTCCCACAAAATGGCATCGGTGGTGGCCCACACACACGAAGAAGCCTCACGCACAGCACATTTAGTGCAGAAGATCCTCTCTCGCCTCGTCTCCTCCCCCTCCCCCTCCCACGCCTCTGGGTGTGGACATCCCCCAAGGGGGAACCCAGACAACAAAGAGAGCACGAGAACACCAAGAGGCGCCAAGACCTGTTGACCTCAATGGCTCGTTACTAAGAGAACCAAAACACCGCAAGAGGACCCAACAACAACAACAACAACAACAACAACAACAACAACAACACGCTCAAGAGGAATGCAGACATTAGATTAGACCAACTCGCGAGGGTACATATCAAAACAAGTATTTCTCAGCTATGTCACCGTTTAGTACTAACACAAGGAACACCACCAAAATGTTACATAAGAACATGAGAATAAAGGAGACTGCAAGAGACCATAAGGCCTACACTAGGCAGTTCTATGTTCATGACCAATTCTCATCCCTATCTATAATAAAATCGCCTAACTTTTTCTTAAAACAACCGATAGTTTCAGCACCTCACTACATAGTTACTAAGTCTATTCCATTCGTTGACCACTCTATTGGTAAACCAGTTCTTGCCTATTTCCTTCTTAAATCTAAATCTAATTATTACACCGCGCATCACAAGTATCACATAACCACAACAAATTATATTAAACTGTACACCAACACAACATCCACTAAATCATCTTACACCGCTGCAGAACGCAGCACACGACGCAAAACCAAAACAGCGTAACATAAACCCCAGGAACACTCCAATTACATTCTGTATTCGTATCAGTACCTCCGACGATGAATTATGACCACGTAATAACAGGAGCAACTAACCTCACAATACATCCAACACACAGACACACACACACACAGACACACACACACACATATTTATATATAATCTAACTTGGGGCCATTAATGGGAGGGAAGCGGAAAGAGGAGGAGGAAAGGGAAGAAAAGGGGAAAGGATGAGCAAGGAAGGTCAGAGGAGATGTGGTAAGGGCAAACGAGAAGAGCAATGAAGGAGACAGAAGGGAAAAGAGGGGAGATAAGTGCAAACAAAGGATACGAGGAGGGAGAAGAGGAAGAAGAGGAAGAAGAGGAAGAAGAAGAAGAAGAAGAAGAGAGACAGAGAGGGGAGAGGGAATTTCCATACAGACACCTGGGTATGACAGTGCTACCTGCTTCAGCCTCCCAAATACACAACACACAGGTAGATACTCCAGTTAACAATACACCCATACATACATACACACACACACACATATATATATATATATATATATATATATATATATATATATATATATATATATATATATATATATATATATGCAAAGTAGACCACTTGGTAAAAGAAACTAACGAAGCAGAGCGCTATCGTATATTACATCTTCAGTGCAGACTTTTTGCACTGATGATGTAATATACGAAAGCGCTCTGCTTCGTTAGTTTCTTTTTCCAAGTGGTCTACTTTGCATAAGTGAACACACGTACCCGTGTTCTTATTAGCATATATATATATATATATATATAATGTACATATATATATATATATATATATATATATATATATATATATATATATATGCTTGAGAATGTCCTGGTAAGAACGAAACGTCAGTGAATAATACTCCAACTGTTCTCTGTGTTTAGCTCACCGCCCTTCCACTCATTTGTCTTCCATACTTCAACATACTTCTCTATCTTTAATTTTATAATTTATGCGTTTTCCTTTAAGCCAGTGATGGTCTTCAGTTTTTGCCCACTTCCCATACATTTTGTAGCGATGAAGGAAAATTTACACCTACGAATATAGTCATATATTGTGTATTTTTTGTAACAATTTACAGTCTACTTCATTTATCGCTCAAGTGATATCTGCGTCGTTTGCAAATATGTCATTGTAATTTGTTGTTCCTTCCATTAGTCAAGAACTGGTTTATCAAGAAAGTGATTATCGAATGAAAGGAACTTAGTAAACATGTGATGATTGCTGAAACTATTGGTTGTTTTAAGAGAAGGTTAGATAACTTTGTGGATGAGGATGATAGGTGGTAATGGACATGGAACTGCCTAGTGTAGTCCTTATTGTCTTTTGCAGTCTCCATTCTTATGTTCTTATGTTATTCGCACAGCTCGAAAACCTTACGTGTGCTAGTACTAATCCTTGTGGGACTTCGCTACTCGCTTTCCTCCGTTTTCACATCTAAATCTTTACTATTCTCATGAACCCGTCTTTCAATAAATCCGCCAACCATTCCTAGATGTTTCCTTTAAGTCTCTCTTGTAACACATTAATCGTTCTTAGATAAAATTAAAAATTTCAACACACAGCCCTGAAACCGAATGGACTGCCTGCCAAAACATTCATCTTCTCAAGACATATATCAATAATACATACTTCAAAATTCCTTTCTTCCTCCTTCCAGACTTCTGTGTAATTACCTCCGTCTTCTTCCTTTGTTCCATTGTTTCTTCTCTTTCTCCATTTCCTCGGGGCCAGATCTCATTGTTAGCTGCTTCGCATTTTTTGTTAGACCAGTTCCTTATCAGATTTCTTTTCCATTAACCCGTGGCATGTATCCGTTCACGCCGGAGCTGAAGAAGTTTGGAAAGATTTCACATTTCTTCTCTTTCACTAGTATTCAGCAATTACTTCAAGGCTACATAAAAAAAAGAGTTCCTCAAACCTATTATATTTGTTCTCCGAAATTATATATTTTTGTATGATCCGTATCTTAATGGTACATACACACACACACACAGAGTATATATATATATATATATATATATATATATATATATATATATATATATATATATATATATATACTTTTTTCTTTGTGGGACACATATACCTTAACGAACCAATAATATATCTTTGGTAAACAGGAACTCCAACCACGCTGGATTGTTTTCCATGTTCACATCTTTCATCCTCAGGGTAGTTGTCTTGTTCACTGCAATGTCTAACTGATTATTATTCCAGGAATTTTCACTACCACATGCTTCCCACTCCTACCATTTTACCTCCTGACAATTGAATTCTCCCACCAGGATAATTCTATCACTTCGGTCGTTTTCCTTGGGAGAAAGGACGTATCTGACATTTCTTCATGCTCAGTCATTACGACCCTCGTCTTAAGGGGTTATCACACATCCACAGCAAAGCCGCTTCATTTAATCGGCGACCCCCACCCCTCTCCGTCTCCTCATGCAGAAAAAAGAGAAGACGGGGAGAAATCCCTTCGGACTGCGACAAAATATTCACACATAACCCCCACCACCATCACCTTATCCCTTCTATGCATCGTGGGAGGTCCGGAGCTGACGAGAAGACTGAGATGATGATGATGATGATGATGATGATGATGATGATGATGATGATGATAAGAGTAATAATAATAATAATAATAATAATAATAATAATAATAATTATTATCATTAATAGTAAATAATTATAATAGTAATAATAATTAAGATCAATGATAAATAATAATAATAATAATAATAATAATAATAATAATAATAATAAATAATAATAACGACGATTAAAAATGGTTGCGAGGCTTGAAACTGGGCTGGACATATACGAAATAAAACCAAAGCTCAGGGCTGCAAGGAAGCTGGGAGGAGTCTGTTGGGGGCTGTGGGACCTTATGGCAGAAACCCCGATGTTGTCGTGTGTCGACCACGAGGTCACAGGGTGCGAATCGCTACGGGGACCGGGGGGAGACGGGGGGGGGGGGACTACATGTGCGGAGGAGGAAATTGGGGTGGAGGAGACGGAAGCTGAAGAAATGGAGGAGGTTGAAGAGGAGGACGGGAAGGAGGAGGAGGAGTAGGAGGAGGAGGAGGAGGAGAGCAGCAGGAAGAGGAAAAGGAGCAGGAGGAGTAGGAGGAGGAGGGCGAAAAGGTGGACGGGGAGAAAGATGACAAAAGGAGGGTGAAAAGGAGGAGGACGAGGAGGAGGAGGAGTATTACGAGGGCGAAAAGGTGGACAGGGAGGAGGAAGAGGAGGAGGAAGAGGAGGAGGAAGAGGAGGAGGAGGAGAAGGAGGAGGAGGAGGCGGAGGAGGAGGAGGCGGAGGAGGAGAAGGAGGAGGAGGAGGCGGAGGAGGAGCAGCAGCAGTGTTAGGGGGGCGGAAAGGTGGACGGGGAGGAGGAAGAGGAGGAGGAGGAGCAGCAGGAGGAGCAGGAGGAGGACGAGGAGGAGCAGCAGGAGGAGTGTTGTGCTAGGAGAGCGAAAAGGTGGACAGGGAGGATGAAGAGTAGGAGTAGGAGTAGGAGAATGAGGATGAGGGAGATGAACATAAGGAGGGGAGCGAAAAAAAGCATAAGGAGGATAAGGAGGATGAGGATGAGGAGGAAGAACGGAAGAGGCGGGGGTTTAGGTAAGGACAAGGGGGGGTTGGGGGCGGGGGGAGGTTGGGGTGGGTGGTGGTGGGCTTTGGGGGGAGAGGGGGAGGGGGGAGAGGGGGAGGGGGGAGAGAACATAATTTGCCAAAGTGACCAAACCACCTTAAAGTGCACCAAGGGCACAACAACAACAACAACAACAACAACAACACAATATGCGTGAGTGCGCCTCCAACGCAAAGCCAGCCAGATGGGCGGGGTTGCAGGTTCAGCACAGAGCACCTGTACTACTACAGAGGTGGTCTTCCTTCGTGAACACACCTGAGGTTGCGACACATGTGCGCGCGTGCACACCCACACACACAACCCCGTGGCGCAGTGGTTAGAGTTCTCGCCTGCCAATACGGATGTCCGGGTTCGAATCCCGCCCAGGGGTGAAATAATTTCAGTATCGCTGCGCTGCGGGTTGTTACTCCAACTCTCGAGGGCGGGGAGTTGGGGGTGTACGTGCGTGTAAGGTCACAGTATTACCCATAGATCGGTCATATACGAGCTCCGAGCTCTCTTCCGGGAGAGAAATAGCTGTCGATCACGAGTCCAACACGTGATCCAAAGACCATGGCGAATTACACACACACACATCATCCCCTTGTTCAATGGGGGTAAGGGGCAGTATAGGCTTATTGTATCTGTGAAAGCTTTACAAGCCAGGAGCGCGGTTTAAACAAACTGAAGTCCTCAAGCACTTACCACTGTACCAGCAAGCCGTGTGTGTGTGTGTGTGTAACGTCACAGTATTATCTACATATTGGGTCATATGAACTATAGAGCTCTCATCCGGGAGGGTAACAGCTGTCGATCACGAGTCCAGAACGTAACCTAAGACCATGGTGAATAATAAACATACATACACATATGACACACACACACACACACACACACACACACACTCACATATATATATATATATATATATATATATATATTATTGTGAGTGTGTTATTCATCTAAGCATATATTTATATGAAGACATAGTGTTAGCAGAAAATCTAAACATATCTAGAAGTTCTTGCGATTCCAAAATATCCCTTGTTTTGTTTAATCTCGGTTTAATTTGCTCTTTTGGAAACATTGTTGCATTTCTGCGAAATGCAAAACAAAACTATTTTATGGTACAAAAACAACATGAGAGTACTCGAACACACTGTACACAAAACTGAGTATTTTTGTACACTAAAACTTTTGCAAAGGGTTGCAATTTGTATCACAAACCTTTGGAATATTTAGTTTAACAATTTACTGTGTTATGAAAAAAGACAATAAGTACTAGTTCACACACGATAACAAGTTTGTAAAGCCGGGTCCACACTTGTTGCGTATCCGTATACAGCAGGCGGATACGCAACAAGTGGATACAATACCCTGTTGCACCGTATCGCATCACTAGGTGGTACGCAAAGATGATACGATACGTGGATATGCAACAAGTGTGGACCCGGCTTAAGACAATCAATCCAGGCCGTTGCTATCTTAGAACTCAGGTCCCTCTGTGAATCACGCTCAGTGGGACCAGAGTTCGAAGCTCACGACGGCCGGGCCTAATTGTTTGAATTACATCGCTGTTACTAGCGATTTGTTTGATAAAAGTTTCTAAAAGTTTCGTCAAATGCCCTACGTATATCAACACTTTGAACACAACTTTGTGAATGGCCAATTATCGTTATACTCAACCTTAACCTCTTCGCATGTATGTGTACGTGTGTACGTCCGTGTCCTTGACGTACATATGTACGTCTTCTCATTTGAGGGATATTTTCCTTGCTGGTACTGTGTTGTGGGAATTTTTCTTAACGCGTCTGGGCACAAAATGATTAATATACTCGTATCCCACATGAAAACATGGTATCTATCAATATACACCGAGATTTTTCCCCCTTATTAGGGAGGTAGCCTAGTCAAAAGGAAAGCACTCATTCCACTCCCATCCACCACCACCCCTCTCATCTTAGCTCCTCCTGGATGACGGGTCATCCCTGTATCCTGCCCACTGCCCTGGGTCAGAAGCAATGTAACAAGACACACAAACTTTAGTTATTATTTGTAGTCTTATTATAAAAAATGACATTTACAATGAAACTACTTTACGCCGTGTGGGACACGACGCCCTGCCGTGTCTATGGACGCTTTCACATATCACGACTATGATCACGTATGAAAGCCTCCAAAGAATCCATGGTTAACTGAGAGCACGACGTCGTGTCGTGGACGGCGCACGGCGCAAAGTCGATCCGTGCGTAACGACCCTTAGTCGTTGGGCAATTTGAGCTACTCAAACGACCCGGCGGATTTATAATATCACCAAGACATTTGCAAAGTCTACTTGATCCGGAAGATATCTTCAGCTTTCAGCGCCTGAAATTATTCAGAACATGCGAGACAACTTCATCCACTTCAGGCTTAAAAGCAACTTTAAACAAGTTTACAAAAAATATATATTTTTGGTTGTTTTTAAAGTACAAATATCGTATACAATATTCAGAATATACACTTTTTTTATACTTGTGTGCATGTCTTCTTTTTGTACTGCTTGTTCAAACATGACCTCCACCTTTTGTATGTGGAGGGCGCAGAGATAACTTTAATTAATTCATTCTAGAGTAATTAGTAATTAATTACTAATTAGCTTGCTTGATCAACAGGAGTGTTTGTTCTCCTCTCTTCCCCCCTATAACCACAGACAAGGACAAGGAAATTCTGAATCATGGGTAGCGCGCGCGTGTGTGTATTTACCTAGTTGTATTTTGCGGGAAGGGGAGCTATGCTCGTAGTGTCCCGCCTTTGTATCTCACAGTGTCTAGTTTGCTTTCAAACTCATGAATGGTTTTTGCGCATACTATTTCATTATCCAGTTTGTTCCAAGTGTCCACTACTCTATGTGGAAAACTGTTTTTCTTCAGTTTTCTTCTGTAGCTATGTTTTTTTTTCTTTCCATGTCCTCTTGTGTTTCTCTTGTCCCAGTTTAGTAAGTCCTCTCTATCGCATA
>NC_134810.1:41055289-41102789 GCF_046742065.1 Oratosquilla oratoria | reverse complement strand
GCGAGGGAGAACAATTGAGAACGAGAAGAACGTGAAGATCGAGGAGGTGAGGAGAACGTGAAGCTTGAGGAGAACGTGAACCGCGAGGAAGAACGAGAGAGAACGAGAAGAACGTGAAGATCGAGGAGGCGAGGAGACCGTAATCATGTACTTCGGCGTGGATGCACGAAAGAGGTACGCGCGCCTGTCCAAATGGGTGGGAAACAAGAAAAGAAAAAGAAAAAATGAGAAAATAAAAAATAAAAAAGTGAAGGAAAAAAGAAAAATTCATTAAAAAACTAAAAAAAGGATTAAAGAAAGTAAATAAAAAAACAAAAAAGACAAAAAAAAAACAGAAAAAATAAAACTTAATAAAAAGAAAAAAGAAAAGAAAAAAGAAATACAAGAAAAAGGGAAAAGATACGAATAAAAAGAAACAAAACAAAAGAACAAAACAAGCAGCTCAAAACAAGTAAAATTTATGCTTTTGCTGAAGTCGAGCCAACGTTGTTATACATGGCACACGTCACAGGGGCAGACATGCGCGCTCCCTCAGATGAACAAAACCTTCTGGATTCAACCAGAATGAAATAAATATAGAGCCCCCCAAAGCCTCAGCTTCCAGCCACAGCCCTCTCCCTCACCCTCAGCCCCCAGCTTTAGCCTACAGCCCACCTCTCATATCCTCAGCCTGCAGCCCCCCTCCTCCATCCTTAGCCCCCAGCCTCAGCCTCCAGCCCCCCTCCCACATCCCCAGCCTCCCTCCCACACCCTCAGCCTCCAGCCCCCCTCCCCCAGCCTCAGCCTACAGCTCCCCTCCCACACCCACAGCCTCCAGCCCCCCTCCAACATCCTCGGCCTCCAGCCCCCCGCCTACAGCCCCTTTTCCACACCCTCCAGCCACCAATCTCAGCCAACAGCCCCCTCCTACACCACCAGCCCCCAACCTCAGCCTACAGCCCCCTCCCCCACCCTTAACCTCCAGCCTACAGCCCCCTCCCCAGCCTCAGCCCCCTCTCACGCCCTCAGCCTCCAGCCCCCAATCTTAGCCTACAGCCCCCCTCCCACACCCTTAGCCTCCAACCCCCCTCCCCCATCCTCAGCCTCCAGCCCCCTCTTACATCCTCAGCCTTCAGCCCCCAGCCACAGCATACAGCCCCCCACACCCTCAGCCTCCAGACCCAAACCTCAGCCTACAGCCCCCTCCCACAACCTCAACCTAAAGCCCACTCCCCCACCTTCAGCCCCCAGCCCCCCACCTTCAGCCCCCCAGCCCCCCTCCTCCATCCTCAGCCTCCAGCCCTCCTCCATCCTCAGCCCCCGGCAGAGCAATTAGAGCTGGCGACACTTGGCACTCGGGAAGTGCCACCGATTCCAGGAAACTTACTCCAACGTGGCACTGAGGGGTCATTCAATGAATGAGAGCGTGTGTGTGTGTGTGTGTGTGTGTGTGTGTGTGTGTGTGTGTGTGTGTGTGTGTGTGTGTGTATGCACGCGTGTGTAAGACGAAACTATAAATCTCCGGGACTCGTATTGACAGACAAATAGACAGGGAGACAGACAGACAGACAGACGAACGAACACACACACACACAGAGTGGTTAGAGTTCTCGCCTGCCACTACTGCGGTCCGGGTTCGAATCTCGCCCAGGAATGAAATACTTTCAGTATCACTGCGCTGTGGGTTACTTCAACTCCCGTGGGCGGGGAGTTAGGTGTAAGTGTGTGCAAGTGTAAGGTCACAGTATTACCCATAGATCGGTCATACGAGCTCCGAGCTCTCCTCCGGGAGGGAAATACCTGTCGATCATGAGTCCAACACGTGATCCAAGACCATGGTGAATCACACACACACATTTCTACCTTCATCCCCTTCCCTACAATGACGTAATTTATAAACTTTATTCAAACTAATGCCAGGCTATTTACTTCAGCCGAAGACAAGCCTGTACGAAGCACAGAAACCCACTTTGAATTTTCATTTGTGTTAACTCAATAAAAAAAAAACTAACCCAGAGGACCTGTCTGGAATTCAGTTCTTTGAAAGATTATTTTGAAAAAAAAAAAAAAAGATTTTCGAGAGACATGGCTGCACTCTGTCCAATTTATTACAAATTTTTATTTACGGGAATTGTGAAGTAAACGAGTCATAAAGTTGATGTTCTCATAGTGAATGCAAGATTATTCGATACGAGAGACTGAGTGGTAGAAGAGGGAAAAAAACGAAGATTTTTTTTTTTTTTTTTTTTTAAGGAATTTACTATCGAAATAGACACAACGTGAGGACGGAGCATTTAATGGTATGGCGTTTTGCTTGTCTCAGCTTTTTCAAGCACATAATTGTGATACACATGATTGAGATTGAATGAGAAGATCTAGGGGAACGTGAGGGAGGTTACTGGAGCCTAGGAAAGGTTAAGGAGATGGATCAATTGTCTTGTTGCAAGAAAGACAAAGTTTCTCTGCACCAAGACAACTGATCCATTCTCTCTTTTCCTGAACCAAGACAATTGATCCATTCTCTCTTTCACTCCACCAAGACAACTGATCCATTCTCTCTTCCCCTGCACTAAGACAACTGATCAATTCTCTCTTTTCCTGCACCAAGACAAATGATCCATTCTCTCTTTTCCTGCACCAAGACAACTGATCCATTTTCTATCTTCCTGCACCAAGTCAATTGATCCAGTCTCTCTTTTCCTGCACCAAGACAATTGATCCATTCTCTCTTTTCCTGCAACAAGACAATTGGTCCATTCTCTCTTTTCCTGAACCAAGTCAACAGATCCATTCTCTCTTTTTCTGCACCAAGACAACAGGTCCATTCTCTCTTTTCCTTCACCAAGACAATAGGTCCATTCTCTCTTTTCCTGCACCAAGACAAATGATCCATTCTCTCTTTTCCTGCATCAAGACAACTGATCCATTCCCTCTTTTCCTGCACCAAGATAATTGATCCATTTTCTCTTTTTCCTGGAACAAGACAATTGATCCATTCTCTCTTTTTCCTGCATCAAGACAATTGATCCAATCTCTCTTTTCCTGCACCAAGATAACTGATCCATTCTCTCTTTTCCTGCACCAAGACAATTGATCCATTCTCTCTTTTCCTGCACCAACTCAATTGATCCCTTCTCTTCTTTCCTACACCTTGACAATTGATCCATCGTCTCCCCGATCCTCTTAACTAATCTCAGTCATGTATATCACGACTTTCTATTTGATATAAAAATGCAACATACTAAATGTCGTACTAATAAAGGCTCCCTCACATTTTTTTTTTTTTTGACTGACTTGTCGGCAAAAGCCAATTTTTGCACAATCAATTTACCCTAACGTTGCGACCACCATGGTCTTCTTCAGAGTTAGAGTAAATTAATTTTCTAAACCATCATCTTCCTTCCTCCACAACCCAACCTATTTGTCTTTGTTTCTCTAAATACATTATGTATGGTATTCTAATATATCTTAATCGTTACGTTATCTTATATATTTCCTCTGTTATCTAAGATTAGAAGTTATTCAGTATTACCTTTTTTATATTGTGCCTATTCATTTTCCTACAGTATTTAGGGTATTCACTATTCACTTGTTATATTTTAAGTCACTCATTCTTTTATCATTATTAATTATCACCGTCACTATTATTATCATATACTTATCATTGTTTATTATTATTTACATTTGTTTTTTTATCATTTGGTTTCTCTATACGGGTCTCTAACTTTACCAATATATGAGCCCCGTGAGGTCCCTCCCCACCTACCCACCCGCCCACAAAAAAAGAAGAAAAAGAAGACGAAGAAGAAGAAAAAGAAAAAGAAGAAATAGAAGAAAAAGAAGAAGGGGACGGCGACGACGAAGAAGAATAAGAAGACGACGAAGAAGAATAAGAAGACGACGAAGAAGAAGAATAAGAAGACGACGACGAAAAAGAAGACGAAGAAGAAGAAGGGGACGACAACGACGACGAAGAAGAAGAAAAGAAGAAGAAGAAGAAGAAGAAGAGAGAGAAGAAGAAGAAGAAGAAAAAGACAATTTCAGGTTCCTCCGTTCGAGTCTCCGCCGGGAGCCAACACCACCAAGGTCCTCTGAAACTCGACAAACACCTGTCTCCGACACTCCTTCACAGGTGTC
Organism: Oratosquilla oratoria; assembly: GCF_046742065.1. Classification (NCBI taxonomy): domain Eukaryota; kingdom Metazoa; phylum Arthropoda; class Malacostraca; order Stomatopoda; family Squillidae; genus Oratosquilla; species Oratosquilla oratoria. Next base: position 41,098,673 of record NC_134810.1, on the reverse strand, counting down.
TTTCACACCTCACAGCGCCTCGTCTATAGACGTCACGGCAGCTGTGGTGGGACCTATTGACTCGACCCTGGCATCCCAAGACTCAATTAGTGCCTGTCAACCCCTTCAATTCAACAACGCAATGTATACGTAACCCCTCCCTATTCATGCGAATGAATAGTTTAGGGGGTTAAGACACCCTGAAAGGGGTACAGATGGATCCAGACCCCCTTCAGGGCAAGTCACCCTTCCCCCTTCACCCCTTAACTGCATAAAATCAGCCAGGACTTAGCCAGAATAAAATCTCTCAGGTCCGCCACCGTGTTGACGGGGGTTAGTTCGCTTTTGTCTTGTCTTCATTCGAATTTGTTTACATCGTCGTTGAATGAAAACGCTTCTTAACTCCCCCTCCACCCCCCACGATCCCCCTTTCCTCCCCCCAAGCCCTTCCCCTCCCCCCCACGATCCCCCTTTCCTCCCCCTTTGCATCACCCCCCCCCAACATTCCTGCAAACATTTACTATTCTCACATCCGTACCTCCAACTCTCATCTTTTCTGAAACTTGGGGACACCTAACCCCTTTCCTCTATATTGACACACTCTATCTCGTCCTCCCCTCCCCTCATCCTTTTCACCATCTCTGTGTTCCTTTCCTTCACGTGTCAACTTGCAATTAACTTCTGCTTTATATACGGAAACAGATGTTGTTCTTAAAAGTTTACCTCTGACAAATATATATGTATATATATATATATATATATGTATATATATATATGTATATATATATATATATATATATATATATATATATATATATTGCAGAAACCACAGGGAAATTAAAGTCGGAATGCTGAACGTTTTCGTCTATTACGACATCCTCAGAGTACAAGAAAGAAAAAATAGAACACAATATTTATACAGAAGTATGTGTTCTATATTTTTTTTCTTTTTTGTACTCTGAGGATGTCGTAATAGAAGAAAACGTTCAGTATTCCGACTTTAATTTCCCTGTGGTTTCTGCAATATTTTTTCGTCACGCGTTATTGTGATTATTTTTGCAATATATATATATATATATATATATATATATATATATATGTATATATATACTGTATATATGCAGAAAAACCACCAAGAAAAATAATAAATTGATGACCGAGCGCTTTCGTCTATTTAGACATCCTCAGGGTACAGATGGGTGTCTTTTCTTTGGTGGTTTTTCTTCATATTTAGAATCACGAGTTCATGTGATTTCTCATGCATATATATATATATATATATATATATATATGTATATATATATATATATATATACACACTCGTACACACACACATATATATCAAAACTGAAAACCACAGTCGGAGCAGAGGAAATTACTGGAAACGGTGAATCTATATATTTCGACTGTAAGCTACAGTCTTCAGTAGTAGCTTACAGTCGAAATATATAGACTCACCGTTTCCATTTTTTTTTTCTAATCCGACTGTGGTTTTAGTTTTGATTTACAAATGTGCTACTACATTTTTCACCAGTGATACATACATACATACACACACACACACACACATATATATATATATATGTATATATATATATATATATATATATGTGTGTGTGTGTGTGTGTGTGTGTGTAATGTAGGTTGAGTTGTACATATTTGTTCCTGTTTTATGCAGGTAAGTTCTTTTATGTTTTAAAGGTTTTGCATATATTCATATTTGCATGCGTACAGAAATTATATTCGTGCATGTGTGTTTATATGTATGCATATGATTGTGTGTTTACATTTTTGAGTAGGTTTAGGTATAGATATAGTACTGGACGACTTACAATCCTAGCAAATATTAAGGTGGTGGCACACTAAGCTAGTATGCTACTTGCTTTTGCTACTTCGTTTGAGTAGAAACGACTTCGGTTATAATATTCTAGACTTCCGTAAGAACATCTCGACAATGTGTCTAACATTCGTATTTTAGGTTTAACTTCTCTTAGTTCGTCATTCAGCTTCTCACTCTATGACGCAAGAGTAATTTGACATTTGGAGAAAAAAAGAAAAAAAAAAAAAAATCGTAACCGAAAGTCGTTCCTACTCAAAGTAGCAAAAGCAAGTAGCACGCTATCGAGAAATACCTAGTGTGCCGCCATCTTTACTCACATAAAAATATCGGAACCCATAATCAGCCTCAGGTTGAGACAAAAGAGTCATGAGCGCGCGTCATTTTCGACCGTTGGAATTTTGAATTTGAATCGTAACGGATCTGCAGCCCCTTTTGCATGCCAGCTTTAAGCCTCTTTTTCTCTCTTGGCCGGAGGCGCTGCGGGTCGTTGTGTACCTCTGGGGAAAAGCTCTCAATGGGGGCTCGGGGGGGGGGAGGAGGAGGAGGTTATTTCCAGAATGAAGAGGCTTCAGGTTTCACCAGGATGAAGTCGCCGGTGGCTGGTGGGGATCGAACTGGAGCAAGATCACTTCTTCTTCTTCTTCTTCTTCATCTTCTTCTAGTTCTTTTAGTTCTTCTAGTTGTTCCTCTTCTTCTTCATCTTCGTCTTCTTTTTCTTCTTCTTCTAGTTCTTCCTCTTCTTCTTCCTCTTCGTCTTCTTTTCTTCTTCTTCTAGTTCTTCCTCCTCTTCTTCTTCGTCTTCTTTTTCTTATTCTATTCTTCTAGTTCTTCCTCCTCCTCCCCCTCTTCTTCTTCTTCTTCCTTCTTCATCCTCTTCTTCTTCAGGATCGCTCATGACAGAACATTCTCGCTGGAACAGAGGGCTGGACCAAATATGGCGCCTTAAAAGATGCTGCTTCCGGTTAAAGGCGTTATCTCACTGGGCAATTTTTCCTCCAACTGTTGGAGCAGATTTGAAGTCCGCAGTTTTCGGGAAGGAACTCGATATGCTGGACAAAAAAAAATCCAGTATATCAAATGACATTCTATGTATTTTTCTTGGTAACCTGGGCGGTACCGCCGAATAATCGAAGGTTGAAGGAAAAATACCCCAGTATGATAACCCCATAAGATGTGGATACACGAGAGAAGGAACATAAAAGGTGTGGGTGTCGGGAACGGAGGTGACATAGGAGGAAGACTTAGGATCCAAGGATGGAGAGCGACATGGAGGACGTGATCAGGATGTGGACGACTGAGAGCTCCATGCGGATGGAATGGGCAAAGCAGAACAACCACGGACCTGATCTACAACTGGAGGCGCGTCTGAAGAACAACAAGGAAGTCGTAAGACAGGCCAAGATGTCTGGTTGGCATGGGAGACCGTCTTGCCGTCTCCGACGAAGAGACAGGAGACAGAGGCTACGGGGCTGGAAGATACTGCGGCTCGTACTGGGAGTGACGGAAATGGACAGGGTGAGAAATGACGACGTCGCAGAGACGGCGTCTGTTGCTCAGGTGGTCTGACTACGTGGAGAGGAGAGATGCAGAGGGGGACGTCAGGGGAAGGGCATTGAAGACGGAGCCACCGGGCAAAAGAAAAATAGGGATAGATGGATGGATGGAGGGGAGCCGAAGGGACAGTTTATGGATACAAGTTGATGGAAATTCTACGAGCTGTCAAAGTGACGAAGGAGGAGGAAGAGGTGGTGGAAGAGGAGGAGGAGGAGGAGAAAGCGGTAGAGGACAGGACGATTTAAGATGTAACCAAGAACTGGTTTACCAACAGAGTGATTAACGAATGGAATAGACTTAGTAACCATGTAGTGAGCGCTGAAACTATCGGTTGTTTTTAGATGAGGTTAGACAACTTTATGGATGATAGATGACAATGGTCATGGAACTGCCTAGTGTAGGCCTTATGGTCTCTTGCACTCTCCTTCATTCTTATGAGTGGAGGAGGAAACAGACGGAGAATGAGGCTTTGGGTGACGTCACACGATTTCAATCACCTCTGAGAAACTCTCCCACACACACTCCCCTCTCTCCCTCCTTCAACATACCAAAGGGAACGAATAAAATCACCTGGCGCCAGAGAGACTAAAAGGGAAAGGTACCATACGGTATAGAAGGGGCTGAGCCACTTTTCAATTAATGAGGTGCCAAGCACGTGAATAAAATCCCCCGGCGGCGCCAAAGTGAAATATAAGAAAGAGTATCGTCTGGCACGTAAGGAGATGATGCAATCTGTTTGTAAAATCTGCAATCTTTTTACTGAGGTAGTACAATAATACATACATATATATATATATATATATATAAATATATATAAATATATATATATACATATATATATATATGTATATATATATATATACATATATATATATATACATATATATATACATATATATACACATATATACATATATATATATAAATATATATATAAATATATATATATACATATATATATATATATACATACATATATATACATATGTACACATACATATATACACATATACACACATACACATATACACACACAAACAAGACGATCGAGAACCCTAAGAGAATGTCCGGTAGCTAAAATTAAGAAGAAAAATGAGAAGAAAAAAAGTAAGAAGAAGAGGAAGAAGAATAAGGAGAAGAGGTAGAGGATGAGGATAAAGAAGAGTATGAAGAGGAAGAGGAAGAAGATGAGGAAGAGGAGGTTAAAGAAGAAGAGGAAGAACAGAAGAAGAGGATAAAGGAAAATATGATGAAGACGAAGACGAAGAAGAAGAAGAAGAAGAAGATCACTCTCCAAGTTGATCCCCACCAGCTACCGGCGACTGGTCCCTGGCCTGGCTCTCGCAGCTCAAAGGGCAAAGGTGATGACATGAGCAGCATCTAAGCCTCGACTTTTCCAGTTGAACTGTCGAGGAGACTCTCTCATCAATTCTGTTTGGATCTCTTCTTGTGCTTCTGGGCTCAAGTATGGTCGAGGGCTCGAGCAGGGCTCTAAGCAGTTCTTAATTTTTTTTCTTTTCTTTTTTTTTTTGTCCTTTTTCTTTTTTTATTTCTTCTTTTTTTTCTCTTTTTCTTCTTCTTCTTTATTTTTCTTTTCCTTTTCTCTTCTTTTCTTCTTTTTCTTTGTTTTTCTTTTCCTTTTCTCTTCTCTTCTTTTCTTTTTCTTCTTCTACTTCTACTTCTTTCTCCTTTTGTTTCTCCTTTTTATTTTTCTTCTTTCTTCTTCTTCTTCTTCGTATTCCTCATCTATCCTGTCTACTTCATCTACCTCCTTTTTCGGTTCCTCTCCTTTCCTTTATTTTTATTTTTTTTATCTGCTTTCTCCTTGTTCCACTTCTTCACCCCGTCTGCAGTAGTGACTACACGTTAATATCCTAGAGACTTAATGACACCCCTACTGACCAGGGTCACGTATGAATATATTATGGCTGATGCCTATCATAAAAATGAAGATAAAATGCACGATTTCTTTTTTTATTGACTTCCTATTTCTGTTTTACCATCTCTAAGACTTCACCGCTGTATACATATATATATATATATATATATATATATATATATATATATATATATATATATGTTTGGAAAAGACATTAAAAATCATACAATCTTTCCTATTTACTGACTTTCTGTTTCTCCTGTACCAAATTTCTGACGCCACCGAAAAAAAAAACTTTCTTATTCACTGACTTTCTATTTCTTCTTCACAATATGTATGACGTCACATCTTTGGACCAACAACAGAAATCTTATTCATCGAAAAGTCCAATTCCTCTTCCTCTTTATCTTGTCTTCTTCCACTTTGTTCCTCCTCCTCCTCCTCCTCTTCTCCACTTTTCATTTTCGTCTTTCTCTTTCTCTTCCCTTCCTCCTCCTCTCATCCAATCTTCTTTTTTCCCACCACCACTATCATCATCATAAGAACATGATAATGGAGGAGGCTGCAAGAGACCATAAGGCCTACACTAGGTAGTTCTTTATCCTTTACCACCAATTATCCCCATCCATAAACCTTTTCTTAAAACAACCGATAGTTTCAGCGCTCACTATATGGTTACTAAGTCTATTCCATTCGTTGACCACTTTTGGTAAACCAGTTCTTGCCTATTTCCTTCTTAAACCTAAATTTGTCCAATCTAAGCCCATTACTAATAGTCCTGCCTGCTGTCTTAATATGATGACCTTGCCCGCAACCTTATTAAAGTCCTTGGTCCATTTGAATACCTTTAATAGATCCCCCCGCACTCTGCGTCTTTCCAGAGAATGTAAGTTAAAGTGTCTAAGCCTCTCTTCGTACGGTAAACTTCTGAGCCCATGTATCATTTTGGTCATTCTCCTCTGTGCTGATTCTAGTGAACTGATGTCTATTCTATAAGACGGAGACCAAAATAGTGCCGCATAGTCAAGGACGGGTCTAACTAACGCCAGATAGAGTTTGAGAAATTACTTCTGCACTTCCGTCATCTTCGTCTTCGTCGTCGTCATCAAGTTTCCTGACAACTTCAAACAGATCGACTACTCAGACACGTTTCCAATTGGAATACGAGATTCCTTAACTTAATTCACTGACCACCACAGAATTACCTCAAATGAATACAGTCGCCATGGCAGCGGCAAAAAATATAAGAGTCGAATTCATAAGTGGAAACTTTTATATATATATTATCAACGACAATACACTTTAATTCTAAGCCATCAACATCGAGGGAGACTCGTGGAGGCCAGCATGCAGAAATTGAAAAGTGGTATATATATATATATACAGTATATACATATATATATATATATATATATATATATATATATATATATATATACACACACATATATATAAATAACGCAATTATAATACTGAGATAAAATAAATAGAAAAACAACAAATGAATAAAATGTAATAAATTAATGAAAAATAATAAACAAACAGATAACTCAGCCAATCAATAGAACGAGTAAATAAATTAATAAAATAAGAAAATAAATAGAATAAGCAAATAAATTAATTAAATATGGTAAATACATACATAGTAAATAAAATGGGGAGTTCTACAAACGAGGTTCATCAATGAAATACAAAGATGAAATACAAAAATAAATAAATAAGGATAATAAATAATTAAATAAATAAAAATAATAAATAAATAATTGACAAGTTCCGCACACGAGGTTCATTTGTAGAACACACGGAAGAACAATAATTAATAACTAAATATTAACGAGAACAGAACGACGCTGTTAATTTTTCACGTAATGATCACGTGTACAACGACACACGAAAACAGCTTAAGACATCAAATTAAATTTTCAATTTTTTAATTATTAGTTAGTTTTTTTAGCTATAGCAATATCCGAGTGTTTATTATAATTCCGTCGACCACTTGCGGTGGCGGCGCACTAAGCATTTCTCGCTAGCATGCTATTTGGTTTTGCTACTTCGTTTGCGTAGAAAAGACTTCGGTTACGATTTTTTTTTCATTTCTAAATGTCAAATTACTCTTGCGTCTGAGAAGCTGAATGACGAACTAAGAGAAGTTTTAAACCTAGAATACGAATGTTAGACACATTGTTGAGATGTTCTTACGGAAGTCTAGAATATCGTAACCCAAGCCGTTTCTATTCAAACGAAGTAGAAAAAGCAAGTAGCAAAAATAAGTAGCAAAAGCTAGCCTAGTGTGCCGCCACCTTTACGATCACGTGACAAATGACTCTCCACCGTGACGTCACAGCACTCTCCACATCACGGGGAGTGGGCGTAGGTAGCGGGAAACGCTCGGGGGCGTGCGTGCGTGCGTTTGTGCGTGCGTACGGGCGTGGGTGGGCGATCAAGTAGAGAGTTAAAGCACGTCTTGATCGGTAAGATTATTTGCATCCTACCTCCTGTCATCATCCAATTTGGGTCAACGCGTTGGTTGTTAAGTTTGGTTAAAATAATTATCAGTCTTGTCCTTTGCATCAGCTCGAAGCAAAACAGCCCCATTGGAGAGAGGAAAAAAAAAAAAAAAAAAAAAAAAAAAAAAAATACTAGATGATCGTCTGACGATCATCGTTGAGCCCATGAACGATCATCGTTGAGCGATGATTATCGCACCGAGCGAAACGGACCTTAGAGAACAAGGCAGAGTGCTCCATCAAGGCCAAGGTTAGGTTGTGGTTGCAAGACTAAGTTCCTGTGGGTCTATAACCAGGGTTTGTTTCTCTCTCCATTTTCTTCCTTCTTCCTCTCCTTTTTCTTTCTTTCTCTCCTTCTCTTCTTCTCTCTCTTCCTTTCTCCCTTCTTCCCTCTCTCTTTTCACTCTCCCTCCCCCCTCCCCCTCTCTCCCTCCTTCCTTCCCTCCCTCTCTCTCCCTTCCTCCCTCCCTTCCTCCCACTCTCTCTCCCTCCCTTCCTCTCTCTCTCTCTCTTCATCTCTCACAAACATACCTGACCTTCAAAAACGCCTCCCTACACTGAAACCATCACTACTGACACACAATCCATCTTCGCCCAGTACGTAACTTCTCCTTACTTACGAAGCCACTTTCGACCCCCTCCCTCCCTCACCATCACCACTCCTCCTCCTCCTACCTCCATCTTGCACCAGCATCCCACGGAAGGGCCACAACGAACCAGATGAGAACACAGCCGCGTCTACGAACTCACTAAACATGGTCTCAAGTATCATCGGTTACTCAAGTTCTTGAGAATATAAGAATGGAGGTGACTGCAAAAGACTCTAAGGCCTACACTATGCAGTTCCATGTCCCTTACCACCTCTCGTCGTCCATAAAGTTATATAACCTTTTCAACCAATTGTTTGAATGGAGGAGGTTGCAGGAGACCATACGGCCTACACCAGACAGTTCCATGTCCCTTCCCACCTCTCGTCATCCATAAAGTTACCTCACCTTCTCAACCAATTGGTTGAATGGAGGAGACTGCAGGAGACCATAAGGCCTACACTAAATAGTTTCGTCTCCTTCAACACTTATAGCTCCTATCCATAAAGTTATCTAACCTTCTTTTAAAACAACCAATAGTTTCAGCGCTCACTACATGGTTACGAAGTCTATTCCATTCGTTAACCAATCTATAGGTAAACCAGTTCTTGCCTATTTCCCTTCTTAAACCGAAACTTCCCCCGCCCTCCCCAAAGAGCGTCCGATGTCGACGGAGCCCCCCGAGTGCAATATAGGGGCCTTCGACGACGGAGCGAGGTTCTTCATTAAGTCCTGTTCACACTAGCGGTTTCAACCGCTGCGGTTCAATTACAATGCATGTCAATGGAGGCGTTCACACACAACCGCGCAGTTGTGTGCGTATGTGCGCGATATATATATACACTCGCACATATATACATGATTAAGTCCTAAAATGAGTCATTCTCTCTCGGTAGTGCGAGATTGTACGTGAGGATAGAAGCGCTGGTAAACTAGAACCCCCCCATTAACAATTCTCTTGGTCGCCTTCGGCCGACTTTTGAAGAGGATCACATCCTAAAGATAAACTTTCATTTCGCTAATGGTATTCAGAGGACTTGTGTACACAAAGGCATCTGATCCTCTATTAGGGGAGTCTCCAGGATTCGCAAGGATATTTTTTTTTTTTTTTTTTTTTTTTTTTTGCAAAATATACCAGAAGCAATTGGGAACAGAATCCAAAGATGTTTCGCTTGTTGCAATTTGATCAAGTACGTGATCAAGCGAAACGTCGTAGCAGTAAAGGCTCCTTTTTCTTTTGACAGATTTGTCGCCAAATGTCATACAACTTTCGCTTTATCAATTCCTTCGCTTTATATTGATGAACTTGAGCTTCTCGCTCTCCACATCATGTCTTTCCCCCCTGCTTCTTCCATGGTCACTGTTCTTCAGAACTCAGTCACTGAGCGCCTCTACGGACGGATTAGAGCGTCGCTACTTGCGGAGGAGGTGGAGAAGACGGCAGTTGGAACTCTACCGCCAGCGAGTTGGACCAAGGGTATGGTTCATTAGATTCCACGGTACAAAGTCCTCTGTAAGGGGTACCGTCCTAGCCCCCTGATAGGGTGAGTTTGCGACGTTAGGCCAATCATCAATCACCTTTTGCAAGAGTCAAACAGCAGATTTTGTCTTTTTCTTTTTTCAGCTGGGAGGCTCTGGAACTCTCTTCCCGTTTACCTTCCCGCTTCTGCCTTGGATTATTTTCAGAACGAGAATTTTACTTGATTCTGAACTATAAAACTCTTAATTATTTTATGCCTTTGTTTTTTGGCTACCTCCCTTGTACGGGGGGAAGCCTTTGGTATATGTATGTATATACAGTATGTATTTTTCTCTGGAGTAACAATCTGTGGACATTATACTTGTTGTTTTTATCCATTTACTTATTCATTTATTTACTCATCTGTCTATTTACTGTTTTCCTTTTAGTGCATTTTCATGAAACCTTTCATATTTCAGAACTTCTCGTCCCGAATACTGGAGAGAACTCCCCCAACACCCAATTGAGAGATCTGTTAACGAAACGTCTCTGCTTTGGAATTGCGACGACGACAACGACAGCAACGACGACGACGACGACGACGACGACGACGACGACGACGGCGACGTCGATCTTTGCAAGTTTCATCTAAAGGGAAGGAACAAATGGCTTTTCTGGGGTGCGTCTGTCTTCTCTAAAACCGAGTAATCTGTGAACGGCATCTTTCGCAAGATAAATGGACGGTGGGTCTAGGAGGGATGAAGAAGATGAAGATGAAGAAGACAGAGAGAAAGAGAGAGAGAGAGAGAGAAAATGAGAGAGAGAGCGACAGAGAGAGTTAGAGTATGACAAAGACAGAGAGGGAGAGAGACAAAACGAGTTAGAGAGAGAGGGGGAGAAAGACAGAGTGAGAAAGATAGAGATAGAGGAAGGGAGAGAGGGAGAGAGGGATAGAGAGAGAGATAGAGTGAGAGAAAAAGAGAGAGAGGGGGGAGAAAGACAGATATAGAAGAAGAAGAAGAAGAAGAAGAGAGAGAGAGAGAGAAAGATAGAGAAAATTAGAGAGAAAGAGAGAGAGGGGGGACAGACAGAGTGAGAAATATAGAGACAGAGAGAGAGAGAGAGAGAGAGAGAGAGAGAGAGAGAGAGAGAGAGAGAGAGAAATTGAGAGAGAGATAGAGAGAAAAAGAGAGAGAGAGTGCTTCGGGTGTGAGGCAGCTAAGAGCTCTCGTCACTTCAAGCTTACTCCTAATGTCTACGTAGCACTTGACTCCCTCTTCTTCCTCCTCCTCCTCTTCCTCCTCCTCCTGTCCACGCTCTCCAGGTCTTCTCACCAAAGGCACCGCATCCTTTCTCTTGCATCCTATCTATATACGAAGAAACCTATCCCTATATACTATAATCACTATATACTATAGCCTCCTCTATCCTTATCCCTATTTTACTATCTATTAATTACCTTTTTCTTCCTTGGGTTATCCTATCCACTCCAGCGTCCTCTTCCTATCCAAACCTTCTCCTGTCTCATTCCCTATCCTTCCTATCTTACGTCTCTCCTATCTATCCCTATTTTCATCATTATTATTATTATTTATTATTATTATTATTACTATTATTATTATTATTATTATCAGCTCGCTGGCTGAGCGGGTTAGGGCGTCGTTACTTGCGGCGAAGGTCGAGAGGGATGGTGGTTCGAACCCTGCCACCGGCGAAGTTGAACCAAGGGCATGGTTCATTCGATTCCTCGCTACGAAGTCCTCTGTAAGGGGCACCGTCCTAGCCTCCCGATAGGGGGGAGTTTGTGACGTTAAATCATATCATCATCAACTTTCATTATCTCCACATTTTCAACCCCCTTCCCCCCAATCTTTTGGGTCCCTTTTGCCTTCCTCTGTTTTAATCCCCCCCTGCTTGAAGCCCCCCAGCCCCCCTCCATCGCCCCTCCCTTCATCGTCTCTTCTAATGTCCATCAAAGAAGGTTTTCTTTCCCAGTATCGACTACATGTCCCTACTCCTCCTCCTCCTCCTCCTCCTCCTTCTCTTCCTGTTCTCCTTCTTTATCCTCCTCCTCCTCTTCTTCCTCCTCCTCCTTGTCTTCACACTCCTCCTCCTCCTCCTCCTCTTTTTCCAGCGCCACTTACTGTGTCCTTCGTCTTCCCTTCGTCCTCTCTCTCTCTCTCTGTCTCTCTCTTTCTCTCTCTCTCCTCCTTCAGTCTCAACACTTTGGTTCATCTCCTTGACTTCAGGATCTCTCTTTCTCGGGGACCTCCTCTTCCTCCCACTCCTCCTCCTCCTCTCCTCCTCCTCCTCTTCCCGTTTTCCTCTCATCCTGCCTTCCAAGCGTTTTCTTCTCTTTACTTCCATTCTTCCCTTCCTCCCCTCCTCCTCCTCCTCTCCCTTCCTCCTCCTCCTCCTTTTCCCCCCTTGGAATGACTGACAGCCTAGTTTTCGTGTAGTCAACATTTTTGAGGAATTTAGAAACACCCACGAGGACCAGAGTCACGCAGGACACTCCTTCCTGTCTTCGTCAGGCAGCTAACGTTTATGATTTTTTTCGTTTTGTTTTCAACATCCTTTCGGTTACCCAACGAACATATGACTCCCCCTATCATATGACTCCACCTAACACGTGACTCCACCTAACATGTGACTCCACCCAACCCATAACTCCACTTAACGTATGGCTCCACTTAACATATGACTCCACTTAACACGACTCCACCTAAAATACAGTATGACTCCGCCCAACATAAGACTCCACCTTACACATGACTCCACTTAACACATGACTCCACCTAACACATGACTCCACCATACATATCACTCCACCTAACACATGACTCCACCTAACATATGACTCCACCTAACATATGACTCCACCTCTCACCATGGACAGAAGCGCTGGTTTCTGGCGACGATATACCAATCATCTTCCTTTCCCCCCCTTCATACCCACCCCTTCCTCCCACCCTCCCTCCACCTTCTCCCCAACCCTTCATATCCCCCTTCCCCCATCCTCCCACCTTCTCCCTCGTTTCTCCCTGTCCTAGCCTATAGCCCCCCAAACCAAGCCCCCCACGCCCCTTCCAAAGGTGTCCCTCTCCTAGTTTCCCCCCACATACTCTCCCCACCCCTTCACTTCGTTCCATCTTCTTTATCTCCCCACGTGTATACAGCTCTCCTCCTCTTCTTCCCACACCTCCTCCTCCTCCTCCTCTCCGCCCCTTCCTTCTCCCCCTCCTCCACTCCGCCCCTTCCTCCTCCCTTTCTCATCCTCTCCTCCCCTCCTCCTCCTCTCCGCCCTTTTCTCCTCCCCATCCCTTTCTCCCCCTCCTCCTCTCCCCCTTTTCCTCCTCCCTTCCTCCACTCCACCCCTTTCTCCTTCCTTTCTCATCCTCTCCTCCCGTCCTCCTCCTCTCCGCCCTTTCCTCCTCCCCTTCTCATCTTCTCCTTCCCTCCTCACCACCCCTTCTTCCTCCCTTTCTCATCCTCTCATCCCCTCCTCCTCCTCTCCGCCCTTTCCTCCTCCTCTCCTCACCACCCCTTCTTCATACCTTCCTCTACTCCGCCCCTTCCTCCTCCCTTTCTCATCCTCTCCTCCTCCTCCCCCTCTCATCTTCTCATCCCCTCCTCCTGTCCTCACCACCCCTTCATCCTCCCACTCCTCCTCCTCATCTTCATCCTCTCCTCCCCTCCTCCTCTTCGTCCCTCATATTTCCCCTCTTGCCCATAAGCTCCCTTCAAGTCCTTCCCTTTCTTCAACATTTCCCGTTTTCATTCTTTCCCCAAACCAAACCCGCTTAGTTGTGAGAGTTGTGAGTTCGAATCCCGCACTTCTCTCTGATCCCCAACAGTGACGGTCACCTGCCCCAACAGTCCAAGCGCATAGGGCAAAGGTGATGGATTCGGCCGCAGCTACTCAGCGTCTCCTGGCGTAGACTCTTCACCTCCTTCCCCCATTACCGATCAACACTACCATCTTCTTTTCCCAATCTACATCTTCCCTCTGCGTGAATCCACTCAACTACTTACAGTCTACCCTTTGTCTAATTCAAAAGAGAATAATCTTCACTTCATCTTTCTTATTTATACATCTTGCAAACTTTCCTTCCCTCACTACTCTTCTTTTCCTCCTCCTCCTCTGTTTTGTTATTCCACCGACTCTCCCCTCTCTCTCTCTCCCCATTTTCTTAATCCTTCTTCAATTCTTCCCCTGTTTGAGTCTTCCAATCCTTCTTCGTCTCCCTCTTGCTTCCATTCTGTTCTTCAATGAATTTCTATTTTGCTCCGGACACTCGTTCTTCTCTTTATTTTTGTTCTGTTTCTCTCTCTCTTTCTCCCTCTGTGTCTATCTCTTAATCTCTATTTTACCTACACACGTACGGATACACATACACGCACACACACACGCATGCATACGCACACGCACACACCCACATGCATATATATCCAAACGCTCATACATAAATGCATAAACATGAAGGTAAATATATACAAAAAACACAGACCACACACGCATACAGTTCTGCCTCTTGTTCAAGTAATTCCACAACACAATAAACACGCTCACAACCACACTACGCGAATGTCCAAAACACGCACACACACACACACGCGTACACACACATACACACACACACACACGCACACACACACGAATGTTCAGAGCACGCACACACATACGAATGTCCAAAACACGCACACAAACACAGGAACGTACATCCAAACACAAAACACGCACATAACTAAACACGCGAATATCCAAACACAAAACACGCATACAACCATAGGAGCGAATATGTAAACACAAAACACGTGCAAAACCAAACACACGAATCTCCAAACACAAAACACGCACATAACCAAACACGCGAATATTCAAACACAAAACACGCACATAACTAAACATGCGAATATCCAAACACAAAACACGCATACAACCAAACTCGCGAATATCTTAACAAGAAACACGCACACTAGCACCTCGTGGCGCTGTGGTTAGAATTCTCGCCTGCCACTACGGCGGTCCGGGTTCGACTCCCGCCCAGGGCTGAAATAATTTCAGTATCACTGCGCTGCGGGGTGTTACTCCAACTCTCGTGGGCGGGGAGTTGAGGGTGTGTGTGCGTGTAAGGTCACAGTATTACCCATAGATCGGTCATACGAGCTCTGAGCTCTCATCCGGGAGTTTAATAACTGTCGATCACGAGTCTAACACGTGATCCAAGATCATGGTGGTGAATACACACAGAGAGACACACTAGTTCTTGACTTTTCGTTCTCTCTGGTCCCATACGGTTTCCTTCGTTTGCAAGGGTCCCTCTCCAAGTGAATAAAATCACCTGGCGACCGATAGAAATAACCACGAAAGTCGCCCAACGTGACGAACAGTTGGGCAAATTTTGGTTTAATAAGGAAATGAACAAAAACCGGTTTACCAACAAGAGTGATTAACGAATGGAATAGACTTGGTAACTATGTATCAAGCGCTGAAACAATTGGTTGTTTTACGAGGTTAGATTACTTTATGGACGGGGATGATAGATGGCAAGGGACATGGAACTGCCTAGTGTAAGCCTTAAGGTCTCTTGCAGTCTCCTCCATTCTTATGCTCTAAGAAGTGGAGATAGACTCTAAATTCGTTGAAATGTCGCGTTTTCCAAAACCATCAAATCTGAATATCACAGCTTTATCATAACAAATAAAAAAATAGATAAATTAATAAGTTAACAAACAGATAAATAAATTGATAAATTAATAAATTGATAAATTAATAAATAAGCAATGTACAATTCTTGCGACGAGTCTATTATACAGAACAAAACTCAGTTTTGGAAACAAAGTAAGGTCCGTCTCGTCTGAGACTTGGGGGCGGACAACCACGGCGACATCACACAACGTTAATCCAATAACAACTTTTGGTGCCACCATCTTGGGCTTCTGCTGCGACTCTTCCTTCTCCTCCTCCTCTTCCTCCCCCTCCTCCTCCTTCTGCTCTTCCTCTTCCTGCTCCTCCTCTTCTTCCTGCTTCTCCTCCTCTTTCTCTTGCTCTTGCTTCATGCTCTTCCTCCTCTTCCTGCTCCTACTCTTCCTTCTCCTGCTGCTCCTACCCTTCCTCCTCCTGCTGCTCCTACCCTTCCTCCTCCTGCTTCTCCTCCTCTTCCTCCTCCTGCAGCTCCTCCTCTTCCTCCTGCTCCTCCTCTTTCTCCTGCTCCTCCTCTTCCTCCTGCTTCTCCTCCAGCTCCTCCTCTTCCTCCAGCTCCTCCTCTTCCTCCTGTTCCTCCTCTTCTTCCTGCTCCTCCTCCTCCTCTTCTTCCTCCTAATTACGACTACCGTATTTGCCGACGTATAAGACGATTTTTTTTAATGTATCGCAAATTTCCCCAGCGCTATTTTACCGATTCACAGAATCATACAATTCCTTACAAAACCACTTTAAAATAACTTTCAATAAATGTACAACGAAACATGTATTTCTTTCTCAAAAATACCTTTATATAATAGGACAGCGGCTTATACGACGGCAAGTACGGTACTTCCTGCGCTACGAAAACACGCTTTATAGATTTTATTCTGGCGAGGACCTGACGGTTTTATGGCAGTGATTAGTTCAGACTCTCACCCCCCACCCCCCAAGTGAAGATGAAATGGAATACACCAGACGACATCCAGAAGCTTCTGGACACGAGTCCTGACACCGCATCGGCGTCATCTTTCTTCCCGAAGAACAACATCGAACACGGAGGAGAAGGAGGAGGATGAGGAGAAGGAGGAGGAGTAGAAGGAGGAAGAGAAGAAGAAGGAGGAGTAGGAGGGGGGGAGGGGGAGGAGGAGGAGGAGGAGGAGGGGGAAGAGGAGAAGCAGCAGAAGCAAGAGGAGGAGAAGAGGCAGGAGGAGGAGAAGTAGGAGGAGGAGTAGGAAGGGAGGAGGAGGAGGACGAAGAAGAGAAGAAGCAGAAGCAAAAGGAGAAGAAGGAGAAACAGAAGCTGGAGGAGGAGGAGGAGGAGGAGAGGAGGAGGGAGAAGAGAAGCAAGAGAAGGAGGAGGAGGAGGAGGAAGAAGAGAGGCAAGAGAAGGAGGAGGAAGGGGAAGTGGAGGAGAAGGAACGGCCTTTTCTCTCTCTCTCTCTCCACACGGAGTCCCATCTCCCGAAGGGTTTTGTCTTGTTTGCAGAGCCATTACAACGCCGACAAGCAGCTGTCCACGCCGACATCAATTATCGACATCGCTCCCTCCCCCCCCCAAAAAAAAAGCCCCCCCCTCAAAAAAAAAAAAAAAATCTTCTCGAAGACTGCGCACAAATCGAGCGTGTATACTTTCAGTGCCCAGTTTCGATACGTCATTAAAAAAAAAAAAAAAAAAAAAAAAAAAAAAAAAAAAAAAAAAAAAAAAAAAAAAAAAAAAAAAAAAATCTTCTCGAAGACACTGCGCACAAATCGAGCGTGTATACTTTCGGTGCCCAGTTTTGATACTGTCATAAACTGCCCTGGGTGTTCAGTGTTGCTCATTTCATACTTTAACCATAATTTGAAGTAACCCCTTCTACATCGGGTTGTTGAACTACGTGATTTAAAATCATTTGGAGCCAACTGCCCGGTGTAGGCCTTATGGTCTCTTGCAGTCTCCTTCATTTTTTTTCTTTTCTTATATCAAGCAATTTAACAAATCATAGTAATTAACAATATCACCATCACAATAATCAACATCACTATACCATTCGTCCGTCCTAATACACTATCATTATATCTACACTCCTAATGCCCATCCCATCATCATCATCTCATCGTTGTCGTCATCATCGACATCATCATCATCGTCACCCTCATCATCACCATCATCATCGTTATCATTATCCTATTGTCTTCATCATCATCATTATCATCATCCTATCGTCTTCATTATCATCATCGTCCCCATCCTCATCATTATCATCCTATTGTCATCATCATTATCATCCTATCGTCATCATCATCATTATCATTATCATCCTATCGTCATCATCATTATCATCCTATTGTCATCATCATTATCATCATCCTATCGTATTCATCATCACCATTATCATCATCGTATCATCTTCATCATCATCATCGTCCCCATCATCATCCTATCGTCTTCATCATCATCATCGTCCCCATCGTCATCATCCTCATCCTATCGTCTTCATCATCATCGTCACCACAAGCACCATCATCACCTTATCATCATCTACATGAGAGAACCTTCGTCGTTTCGATCGTCCAACACGAGTCACAACAAGAAGTTCCTGGTCGTTCAGGATGGAAATCGACTTCCCTCTCGCCAGGCGGCAAATAAATGCAAATTTCCTCGCGTGCAGCTGTGGTCGACGGGAACGGAAGGGTTTCCATCGACGAAGCCGTCACCTACGAGGACGAAGAGCAAGACACGAAGGAGGAATGAACAGACGAACTACGCGCACACGCACACACACACACACACACACACACACACACACACGCCCAGGGCTGAATTAATTTCAGTATCGCTACGCTGCGGGGTTGTTACTCCAACTCTAGTGGGCAGGGAGTTGCGTGTGTGTGTATGTGTGTGTGTGTGTGTGTGTGTGTGTGTGTGTGTGTGTGTGTGTGTGTGTGTGAGGTCACAGTATTGCCCATAGATAGGTCATATACGAGCTCTGAGCTCTCTTCCGGGAGGTTAATAACTGTCGATCACGAGTCCGACACGTGATCCAAGACCATGGTGAATCACACACAAATGTGAAAGAGTGACCACCAAAGCGCTTTCGTGTATTCACATCTTCAGGGGTTACAAGAAAAGTAATCATACGTTCGAGAGGACACACAATACATTCAGGCGAGAAAGCTGTGTACCTTTCTTTTTAGTTTGTTTTATTACTCTTACTTGTACTAAATCCTAAAAAAAACATACATACATATACCAAAGGCTTTTCCCCCATTTACAAGGGAGGTAGCCAAAAAACAAAGGCATAGAAACCACTCCCACCCATTCCATCCCCTATATACTCCACTCCCCTCTACCCTCTTCCCTCCCTCTTATCTTGGCACCTCCTGGATGACGGGTCACCCCTGCATCTTGCCCACTGCCCTTTAAAAAGTTAGGGCTAAAAACATAAATACACGAAAGCGCTCCACTTCGTTAGTTTCATCTGAATAGTGCTAATCACTACATCTTTAAACACAGACGTTCCTAATATTTCATTGCATATAAAATGTATATAATTTACATCCACCCACACCACCCCCCACCCACTCACACACACACACTTAAAAGATCACGAAAGCGCGTAGCGCCATCCATGCATATTGGCGATGTCATGCAAAAAACATGACCAGGAACTCTGCTTCCGTGAAGATGGTTCCCCCCCCCTCCCGCACCGTCTCCCATGTATACAAATACAAGTTATGCATATTGGACGAAGCGGAACCGGTTGGGGGGAGGGGGAGAGGGGGAGAGGGGGGAGAGGGGGGAGAGGGGGGAAGGGATGAGAGGGAGGGGGATGAGGGGAAGGAGGGAGAGGGAGAGGGGGGATGTAGATACACGTGACAACGACGAAGACCCAATGCATGTGTCCAAGGATCTTAGGGAGAAACTCGTGAGCTTGAGAATGAAAAAGGTAGGTAGGTAGGTAAGTAGGGAGGTAAGTAAGTAGGTAAGTAGGTAGGTAAGTAGGTAAGTAGGTAGGTAAGTGGGTAGGTAGAGAGGTAGGTAGAGAGGTAGGTAGGTAGGTAGGTAGTAAGAAGGTGTGTGTGTGTGTGTGTGTGCGTGTGTGTGTGTGTGTGTGTGTGTGTGTGTGTGTGTGTGTGTGTGTGTGTGTGTGTGTGTGTGGAGGAGAGTGGGAGGTAGTGGGGAAGGATGATGGAAGAGTGACGGAAGGATACGGAGACGTAAAGGGAGAGGACGAGGAGTAAGAGAAGAGGAAGAGGAGTAGGAGGAAAATGAGGAATAGAAGGTGGAGGAAGAGGAGGAAGAGGAGGAGTAGGAGGAGGAAGAGGCGGAGGAGGAGGAGGAGGAGGAGGAGGAGAAGCATGAGGGTCAGGGGAGTATATGGACGACACGGGGAAGGTGGAGGAGAGGGAAGGGGTGATAGGAGAAGAAGAGGGAGAGAAGAGCATGGGGAGAAGGAAGACGAAGAAGAAGAGGAAGAGGCTAAGGTGGAACAGGAGGAAGAGGAGGATGAAGAAGTGGAAGAGGAGGAGAAAGAGGAGTAAGAGGAAGACTATGAGGGATAAGATGAAGAGTATGAGTATGAGGAGGAAGAGTAGGAAAAGGAAGAGGAGGAAGCGTTAGAGGAAGACTAAGAAGAGGAGGAAGGGAAGGAAGGGTATGAGGAAGACGAAGAAGAGGAGGAAAGTTAATAAAAGGAGGAGGAAGAGTAAAAGGAAGACTAAGAAGAGGAGGAGGAAGACTAAAAGGAAGAGTAAGAGGAGGAGGAAGAGTAAGAGGAGGAATAAGATGAGGAGGAATAAGATGAGGAAGAATAAAAGGAAGACTAAGAAGAGGAGGAGGAAGACTGAAAAGGAAGAGTAAGAGGAGGAAGAAGAGTAAGAGGAGGAAGAAGAGGAGGAAGAGTAAAAGGAAGAGTAAGAGGAGGAGGAGGAGTAAAATGAAGAGTAAGAGGATGAAGAAGAGGAGGAAGAAGAGTAAAAGAAAGAGTATGAGGTGGAGGGAGAGTAATAGGAAGAAGAAGAGGAAGATGAGTAGGAGGAAGAGGAGGAGTAGTAGGAAGAGGAAGCGGAAGATTTGAAGAAACGTCTCAGACCATTCAAGCGTCTCCCTTGACCTCCTCCTCCTCCTCCTCCTCCTCCGGGTCGCGACCCGCAATCCGTTAACGCAATTCCTGGTCGGATTTACACAACGGAGGGACTCGGGGGCTCCGGAAACGAAGATTAAGCCGATCGCCCGTCCGTAGGCCTCGGGAGGAGTCTGAGCTTACGAGGACAAAGCGTCTGACGGGGCCCCCTCGAGGAGTCCCCTGGGGGACCCTCGAGGCGTCCCCTGGGGGGGTGGGGGGTGTTCCCTAAGGTCGCTCGCACGCTCAGGACCCCGGGAAGAAGAGGTGAGGAGGCGAGGCCCGCTGACGTCACGGCTCCGGCAGCCACTTTTCGGACTCTTTAGTCAAAAGAGTTCTTGTTGAATTTTTGAGTGGCGGGAGTTAAAAAAAAAAAAAGTGGTAGTGGCGAGAGAGGAGGTGGAGGGGAGAGAGAGAGAGAGAGAGAGAGAGAGAGAGAGAGAGAGAGAGAGAGAGAGAGAGAGCAGGGGGAAATGAAGGAATGATAGAGGGAAGTAGTGAGGAAGGAGGAGGAGGAGGAAGAGGACGAGGAAGAAAGAGAGAACGAAGAAATGGGGGAGGACGACGAGAAGAGTAGCATAAAGAGAAGGAAAATGATAGGGGGAGGAGGAGGATAGGGGGAAAAGGAGGAGGAGGAGAAGGCGAGGGGGTAGAAGGAGGAGGAGGAGAAGGAGTAGGAGGAGGAGGAGGAGGAGGAGGAGGAGGAGGAGGAGGAGGAGGAGGAAGAGGAGTAGGAGAGGGTGAAGGAGGAGGGAGAGGAGGAGAAGAAGGGGAGGAGAGGGGGAGGAGGTGAGGGGAGGAGGAGGAAGAAGAGGAGTAGGAGAGAGGGTGGAGGAGGAGGAGGAGGAGGAAGAGTAGGAGAGGGGGAAGAGGAGGAGGAGAAGGAGGAGGAGAAGAAGGGGAGGAGGAGGAGGAGGAGGAGGAGGTAGGATGGAGGGTGTGAGTGAGGGGAAGAAGCGTAATAAACTCATTCTTTACCTCAAGTGCGTGCAAGGAGAGGGGTGTGAATTGAGGGAGGGAAGGGGGGGAGGGAGTGGTGTGGAGTGGGGTGGGGAGTTAGGGTGAGAGGTCGAGGCACTCCATGCAACACTTCTCAGCTCTTCAAAACTCCCAACTTAGCTGAATAAAATCACCTGACGACTCGATGGCACAGTGTACTCCTTGCTTTTATGCATAATTGTCTGGCGGTGATATTTTTAGAAGAAAAAATCTTTCCTTATACAAATCTTAAATACATCCTTGGAAGGGAACGATTTATATAAGGAAAGATTTCTTTAAGAATACCACCTTAAAGTGGGCTTTACACGCTCTAACGGCTCGTCGAACGCGGTTCGACAGACACGTGTTTAAAGTGATGTGTCAACGTGTGAACGGGGTATTTGGTTGTCGAACAACAATCTTTCCTTCCAAGGATTTATTTAAGATATATATAAGGAAAAATTTCTTTAAGAATACCACCGTAAGAATGTTAAGGTGGTATTCTTTATATAAATATTTCCCTTCCAAGGATTTATATAAGGAAAGATTTTATTTAGACTACCATCGTGGGGTCCCTGGCGGAACCATGAACCATATTCCCGCTAATGACCGTGTCGTCTGTTTTTCCAAACCATTAGGCGAAAGCGCTCGAACGAATTCCCAAGTGTCGTGTTTTTGTGTCAGTACGCATTTTGTAAATGTCCAAAACAGTGTTTTCATAACCGCCATTATAATGCTTGCTAACAAAAGATTTCATATAGGACACACAAACGCACGCACGCACACACACACACTTGATGGCGCGGTGGTAGAGTTCCCGGCCGCCACTACGGCGGTAAGGGTTCGAATCCCGCTCAGGGCTGAAATAATTTCAGTATCGCTGCGCTGCGAGTCGTTACTCCAACTCTCGTGGGCGGGGAGTTGTGTGTGTGTGTGTGCATGTGAGGTCACAACATTACCCCCATAGATCGGTCGTATATAAGCTCGAGCTCTCATCCGGGAGGGTAATAGCTGTCGATCACGAGTCCAACACGTGATCCAAGACCATGGAGTATCACACGCACGCACTCATACACGGACGAAATAATTTCAGTATCGCTTCGCTGCGGGGTGTTACTTCAACTCTCGTGGGCGGGGACTTAGGTGTAAGTGTGTGTAAGTGTAAGGTCACAGTATTATCCATAGATCGGTCATACGAGCTCTGAGCTCTCATCCGGGAGGTTAATAGCTGTCGATCACGAGTCCAACACGTGATCAAAGACCATGGTGTATCACACACACACACAACCACCCCTGGATAAACGCGTTACATGCATTCATCACGATACTCCACGCATAGAGAGAAACCCACACTTAATATACAGTAAAAGCGTAGGAACGAGAAACAAGAAAACAAGGAAAACACATTTGATGTTATTTTTGCACAAAGCAAACTTTGAGAAAGGAAATGTACATTCAACTTCAGTGCATTATGTGTAGCAATGCAGGCATAGCGTATTACACAACTGGTGTCCAATTTTCAGGTATGATACATTCTCCCCCACTCCCTCGTTCAGAATCAGTCATGGGTAATAGAGTGCCGCGCGTTTGTGTGTGTGTGAGAGAGAGAAAGAGAGAGAGGAGAGTAAGAGGGGAGAGAGAGAAGAGAGAGAAAAAAAGAAGGGAGAGAGAGGAGAGAGAGAGAGAGAGAGAGGAGAGTGAAAGACAGACAGAGAGAGGAAAAAAGATAGGTAGATAGAGAGAGAGAGAGGAGAGAAAGCGAGATAGAAAACGAGAGAGAAAGAGAGAGAGAGAGAGAGAGAGAGAGAGAGAGAGAGAGAGAGAGAGGAGAGAGAGAGAGGAGAGATAGAGAGGAGAGAAAACGAGAGAAAACGAGACGAGAGAGAGAGAGAGAGAGAGAGAGAGAGAGAGAGAGAGAGAGAGAGAGCGGGAGTAAACTTTTTCATTTGTGTGCAGGAGGCCCCACCGTCTGGAAACGAAGAGATTTCCTCAGGGAAACGCACCCCCCCCCACCTCCCCCCTCCCGCCGCCGTGGACTTCTTCAACTATCCGAAAAAAAAAGACTTTCCAGCAGATAGAACCTGGACTCACTTCCCCTGCTCCTCCGTTTCCTCATTCCCTTCTACATGTGGCCCCATGCCCCTGTTCACACTAGCGGTTCGAACCGCGGCGGTTCAATGGCGATGTACGTCAATAGAGGCGTTCTACACACAACCGTGCATTTTTTTTTCATGGTTATGCGGTAACGCCGCGGATTCCATGCGGTTCTGACCGCTAGTGTGAACAGGGGCTAAATACTTTAAACTATCCACTTCCTCTAGCCTTTAAAACTTAACTCCAATTTACTGCCACCCTCACCCCTTATGCACCTCATCGCCTAAGATTCGCCCACATTAGATTTCAACTTGGTACTCTCACACTCCCGAACTCCGTCACTAACTGCCTTAGACCTTCCTGTGATCCAACCACACAATGTCGTCCGCAAACAACAACTGGCTCACCTCCCACTTCTCTCCACTCTCATTAACCATCTCCAAGCCCCTGCCCACCCCATCCAAGTACATGATGGACAACCACGGCGACATTACACAACCTTGGGGCAGCCCCACCTTCACCTCTACCCACTCACTCTCACCAATTCCAACCCTAAGACTAAGACACAGGTGACACAGCACAGAGCAAAAGCTGTTGCTGAATTGAAGTACAGTTGGAACTTCTCTTTCATTTGAAATGCTGAGGTAGTACACCTAGAAGCATTTCAAGTGAATGAGAAATTCAAACTGTGGTTCAATTCGGGCAACAGGAAGTCTGACTTTGCCCTGTGCTGCGTCACCTGCGTCAACTGTGTCGCCTGCGTCTCAGTTTTGCGTTTAGGCTAACATCAGCTCAACTACTCACGTCAAAACTTTTAACTGCGCTTGACAACTTCCCCCCCCCACCCACTATCCCATACATCTGCAAAGTGGCTCTTGTTAAGTAAAAGTTTATACGACAAACTAACTCGCAACCGTTGTTACGAACATTTCAAAGTCCAGGAGATCAAGTTTTCCCGTACGGACCCAGACCCCTCGAATGAATAAAATCGCCCGACGACGGCTAGAATAAACAGAGGAGGCGATTACACACACAGGCGGGTTGGGTCCTTCATGGTGTTGTGCAGCCTCAATGGACCACTGCAGGACCGGCGGACCCCATGAGGGAAGGTACAGACTGTGTACCTCAATACAATGGATTAATCCGGTTTGGTATGGTGGTATGTGTGGTGGTATGTGTGAGTTTTTGGTATGTTGGTATGGCTGTGCTTGTGAATGAAGCCTGGAATCAGCTCGAGCATATACTGATGAGGTGATAGCACACACATGCGACGCTGACCTACCGCACCACTAACGTCCGCCGTAGTGGAGAGGGGTCGGCAAGCCACGAAAGTGCTTAGCACTTACTGGGGATCGAACCCGGGCCTTCCGTGTTCCGAGGCAGGAGCGTTACCAACTGCTCCACTATTTTCTCGGTTTCCGTCATTACATGATTTCATTACTCATCTGAGAGGAACGATTGAGGGGTCACGATCGGAAACGACCCCGTTCACGTCGAGGCCCGCCGCTGAAATCCAAATCAACATCGGCTAGTGTCCGACAGAACAAAGCCATAAAGTAATTCACTCTCCAGCTACATGTGTGTGTGTGATTCACCATGGTCTTTGATCATGTGTTGGATTCGTGATCAACAACTATTTCCCTTCTGGAAGAGAGCTCACAACTCATATATGACCGATCTATGGGTAATGATGTTATCTTACACGCACACACACACACACACACACACACACACACACACACACACACACACACACACACACACACACACGACTCGGTGGATAGATTCCTGACTGTCACTACGGCGGTCCGGGTTCGAATCCCGCACAGGGCTGAAATAATTTTAGTATCGCTGCGCTTCGAGTCGTTACTCCAAATCTCGTGGGTGGGGAGCTGGGTGTGTGTGTGCGCGTGTAAGGTCACAGCATTACCCGTAGATCGGTCATACGAGCTCGTCGAGTCGTGTGTGTAAGTGTGTGTGTGTGTGTGTGTGTGTGTGTGTGTGTGTGTGTGTGTGTGTGTGTGAGTGTGTGTGTTCGGAAATGCGCAGGTGTTTTCCATATATGCAGCGACATCTACGTGTACACAACCTCTACTACCGAGTCAGACACGTGAGCTACCTCTGTCCACCTCCGCTCCGTGCCCACCCTCTCCCCCACGGGAAATTAAATAAACGTGGTTTCCGCATATAAAATTCGGACAAGACCCTGCAAAGGAATCTGAGGACATGATTCTTCGAGATGAGGGAGCTTAAGACTTCTCCAAGGCAATACTCGCACTGACACACGCGCGCACGCACACACACACATATATACATATATAATATATATATATATATATATATATATATATATATATATATACATATATATGGTCAGGTCAAACTCTAAACCGCTCCTTTTATACGACCAGCGTGGTACAACGGTAACGTCACTGTCTTATGGCAAGCGGGCGCACAGCCAATGGTTCGAGTCCCAGTTGCAGAGCTTGTTAATACATACACACACACACACACACACACATATTCATATGTATATATATATATATAAATATATATATATATATATATATATATATATATATATGGCAGCGATCAAGAGGCACAGCCTCATCAAAGTAAGTAAACACGAGAGCCCCAGGAAAACCCATAAGCACATCCAACATCACCGACAAGAGAAGCAAATCACGTACAAGAACCACGGCCATGTTGGTACCGCTGCCACCACTTATAACGATTACAATGGCTAACGGCTTCTACGGGGTTGTGGGAGGCGTGCTTTTCTGGATCGTAGATTTACGATATAAACAACTGCATCACGACCTCGTAAGGCTATTCGTATCGCAAATGTACGACGTGAATAAAAGCACTAGTTTCGAATTTGCAAAAGACGAAAGCCGCAGAAGTGATGTCAACTGTACACAACAAAAGCTAGTTTACTTCAAACTATTTCATTGAGGTCCAAGGTCTATCCCCGGTGAGCCATGAGCAGCGATTCCTGAACTATAAAAAAAAATATATATATAATAATAATAATAATAACAATAATAATAAAATAAAGTCCCTACACTAGACAGTTCCATGTCCCTTACCACCTGTATTCCTATCCATAAAGTTATCCAATCTTCTCTTAAAATGACCAATTGTCTCAGCGATCACTACATGGTACTTAAGGTATGGAATTGCATTATCAACTACATAATCCAATGCTGACAACACCAGTAATACAAATACTATAGTAGTAAATACTACTACTAGTAATAATGCTTCTTATAAAAAAAACAGGAGAAGAGGACGAAGAAGACAAAGTATAAGACAAAGAAGACAAAGAAGTAGAGGAAGAAGAAGAAATAGAAGATAAAGAAGAAGAAGATAAAGAAGGAGAAGAAAAAGATGAAAAGAAGAAGAGGTAGAAGAAGAGGCAGAAGGTGATGAACCGGAAGAAGAAATAGAAGAAGAACAAGAAGAAGAAGAAGAAGAAGAAGAAGAAGAAGAAGGAGAAGAAGAGCAACAACAAGAATGGGAATAAGAAAAATACAGAAGAAAAAGACAAAGACGAACAAGGAAGAAGGAAGCCCCCCGCCCACCCATCCACCCTCCACCTCTTCGAAGGCACCACTTAATACACAATACGCCCACGAACGGTATCACTTACCAAAAGCCTTCAAGTGCTCGCGGCTACACCGTGATTTATGTTTCCCTAACTTTCCTGCTGCGAGACACAAAGGAAACTGTTCATTCCTTTGACAAGCTCCTCAAGTGAAACTCAATACTAGAGACGAGTTCTGCAGTCACGAACGCCTGTATGGGGAGTAGGCATCCTTTGGTTAGGGTCCGTTTGGACAGAGGTACCGCGTTGATAAAAAGCCTCCTGGTTTGATGTGAGAAATGTTCCTGACCGTCGCGAGGTTCAGGTCCGGGCGGGTGACAGCTCCGTAAACAGAATAAGACGAAGAAGATAAAGAAGAAAAAGAAGACGACGAAGACGATGAAGATACAGAAGACAGAGAATAAGAGGGCAAAGAAGACAAAGAAGAAAACAAAAAACAGGAAATAAAGAAGAAGCAGAAGAAGACAAAGGAGAAGAAGAGGACGAGGAAGACAAAGAAGTAGACGAAGACGAAGAAGACAAAGACAATGAAAAAGCAGAAGCAGAAGACAAAGAAGGGGAAGAAGACGAAGAAGAGGAAGAAAAGAAGAAGAAGAAGAAGAAGAAGAAGAAGAAGAAGAAGAAAAGAAGAAGGCCAGTATTAATTCCACCAAACTCAACTAGAGTTTCACGCTCCTCTGAGCCCCCTTGTTCCGATGGTTCCTTTGAAGATTTTGTCAGAGCGTCGCTACTTGCGGCGGAGGTCAAGGTGACGGCAGTTCGAACCCTGCCGCCAGCGAGTTGGACCAAGGGTATGGTTTATTATATTACACGATACAAAGTCCTCACTTGTGTTTAACGAAGTCCTCCTACTTCAAACAATGAAGGTCGCCAATTGCGATGTTTGAAGTAGTTAGGACCTCATTAAACCGGTCTTGAGCTAGTGATGGTCTTTTGTTTTCATACGTAGATAGAATATACAGGATTTAAACCTGTATTTTGATAGAATATTGGGGACTCAAACCTTTATATCAGCCTGAGACGTATCGGAGTTTTCCCAAGACAGCACTGGATCACGGTGTTGTGTTGTTTATTTTTGGACATAAAATTAGTTGTTCGTCTATCACAGAATGTGTTTTTAATTCCCGGATATAATTTGTATAATATTCACTCAGTGGGCTTGAAATCAAATTAATTCACAAAAATAACTTGTAATTCAGGATTGTATGAAGTCTGTAGCGATGGATTGTCGGTGAGTTTCTTTGACTTAGGTCGTGAAAGAAAAGTGCTGTACCTATTGTAGCTGGGACTTAACGCAGTATATATATATATATATATATATATATATATATATATATATATATATATATATATATATTATTTTTTGAAAACAGTTACTGTGAGCCCTACAAGTGGCTCTCTAGATCTCATGGAAGGAATTTTGGCAGTAACCTCACCTCCCTGCCAACTGGTTTCTGGTGAGATATTTCTTTGGTGTCACCTTATTCAGTATATTCGGTGGAGCCCAATATATCAATAGGGTACTCAATGGTCCACACTGTCATTATGGCGGTACCCCATATATCTATGAGGAATTTCCCTGTTCGCCATCAAGGGCGTGGCAGTTAGAAGTGAGTCCTGTGACTGTGTGCGCGTGCGAGTTATTCTTTGTCTTATCTTTCATACAAAACCTATTCGATATGGGTGACCCTGCACATATTCTCATTTCTATGGACATAGTTTATACATTATTGTGAAAATGCCCTGTGTAACTCTTGAACAAGTGCGTTTACAAATATCCCTCCATTCAGCAAAAGAATATTCTACATGTTGTACAATCTGGGGGCAATATTTCGAGCTTCGAGGGGTTAACACACTGGGCTATTTTTCCTCCGACACCCTACCTCCAACCTCCATTTGAATAGCTAGAATACGACTTGGTTTACAGAAATCTAGACTTTCTAAGAAAATTTAAAAAAAATTCGTATAGGTTTACAATCTCTTAGTTCATCATTCAGCGTTGCTTTACATGACGGAACGATAATTTGATATTTGGAGATTTGGAAAATGAAGTTTTGTCACCGAAGTCGTTTTTACTCAAACGAACTCTCGACTGTCGGCGCTGGTGAAGCCCATGGACGCCCAGTGTGATAACCTCTTCAAGGAGATCGACCACTTCACCTGATCTTATTTGCCCTAATACAAAGTTCGAATCCCGCACTCATCTCCGATTCCCAGTAGTGACTGTTACTTGCCCAAACAGTCTAAGCGCACACATAGGGCAAAGGTGACGGCTTCGGCCGCAGCTACACAGCGCCTCCTGGCGTAGTAAGCTCCTCACCACTTCACCAAGTGACATAAAGAGAGGGCAAGAGACCATAAGACCTACACAAGGTAGTTCCATGTCTCTTACCACTTACTACAGGCCGGTGGTAACATCAGACACAGCTGTCGGTTGGTGCAACAGCAGAAGACCATAAGACCTACACAAGGTAGTTCCATGTCTCTTACCACTTACTGCAGGCCGGTGGTAACATCAGACACAGCTGTCGGTTGGTGCAACAGGATGCTGGAGGTATAGGAGAGAAGTTGAGCGTAATATCCCGGGACGAGCAGATGGTGCCGTCCTCCATCAAGGTCAGCAACAGGTGTGTCTTCTGGATGCGGATGAGGCCGTGGGATGGATGGCAATCAGACGAAATGGATGGCACTCCACATGTGTGGATGGCACTGGTGCCATATCCCAGTGATGAAGCCGATGGCTGGCGTGTGCCATCCAAGTGGTGGATGGCGCGCGCGCGCACACACACACACACGACTCGATGGCGCGATTGGTAGAGATCCCGGCTGCCACTACGGAGGTGCGGGTTCGAATCCTGCCTAGGGTGAAATAATTTCAGTATCGCTGCGCTGCGAGTCGTTACTCCAACTATCGTGGGCGGGGAGTTGAGTGTGTACGTGTGCGTGTAAGGTCACAGCATTACCCACAGAACGGTCATATATATATGAGCTCTCTTCCGGGAGGGAAATGGGTGTCGATCACGAGTCCAGCACGTGATCCAAGACCATGGTGGTAAATCACACACACACACACACACAAACGCGCACATACACGCATACAAACGTGTACACACACACATTGTACGTTTTATTTGTGTGAATGTGTCTCCGAAGCAAGGGATGTCAGGAATCTCACTCGCTTTTATTACTTTAGGTTTCCGGCAACGATCTCTCTCTCTCTCTCTCTCCTTCCCCCCTCTCTCTCTCTCTCTCTCCTTCCCCTCTTCCTTGCTATGTGTTTATAAATATACTTTAAGGCAAATACATTCTGAACATCGGTGAATGTAACTAATTGTACATACACACACGTACACACACATACGCACGCACGCACGCACACAAGACCAGACCATTTCATTCAGGTCAAAGTATTCCAGAAATATGAGCTGGTGTGTGCGTATGTATATAAATACGTGTACGTCCGTGTGTGCGTGCGTGTGCGTATGTGTATGTACATGTGTGGGTGTGCGTGTGATTCCCCAAAAGCTTAGATCGCACATACACACACACACACACATTTCCCTTGCTCAAGGGGGACCATAAAAGTTTGTGGCATCAGTGAAAGCTTTTCCCGCCGGGAGCACGGCGCCAAAGCAAGACCACAAATTTGACAACCCGAAGCGCTAACTAGCGCACCAATCTAAATAAAGAATAAATAAATAAATAAATAAAATCTAGAATTATAAGACCAGCATTGTTCATATAATATGTGAATTAATAAAAAATATACTAGAACTTCCAACATTCTAAAAATATGACAACAGTAAATTCGGAACTATGAAAGGAGTGGGAATCTTCGATAAAGCCGATTTCCTAGTGCGAGACGGAAGAAAGAGGAGAGAAAAAGGGGAAGGAGCCGAAAAGGAATGAGGTATTTGGAGGATAATACTAAACAATTTATCAAAATAATTACTTCCATATACTCCAGTTTATCAAAATAATTACATACATGTACTCGATAAAGCAAACTTCCTAGTGTGGAACGGAAGAGGAGAGGAGAGGAAAAGGGAAGAGATATTTGAGGAGTAATAAGAAACAACTTATCAATATAACGTCACCCTCATAAAGAAATTGCCTAAGTCATTTTTCATAAATTTCTGGATTTTTTTTCTGAATCAATTTTTCTTTGTTCCTTGTGGTACAATTCCCAATGTTTTATTTATTGTCTGGGTAGGTTAAAACTACGTTAGGAGGAACATTACGTACATTTATAAAATAGAAAAACTATTTTTTTTTTTTCGATTTCCTGAAAAGTTGAACAAATGACTTAGGCACTTTCTTTATGAGGCTGACGATAATTACACCCATGAACTCTAGTTTATGTACGCGATAAAGCCGATTTCCTAGCGTGGGACGGAAAAAAAGAGGAAAGGGAAAAGGGAAAAGGGAAAAGGGAAGGATCCGGAAATGAAAGAGGTATATATTGTAGGAGAATACGAAATAATTTATCAAAATAATTACATCTATGTACTCGATATGTACCATGCGAAACGTTGTACTAATAAAGGCTCAGTACTTACGTAGCAACTGGAAATGATAAACAAGAAACAGTATTTCATAAACTGATGTGTGGAGCAACAAGACAGAAGAAATTGTACAGTCGGAACAAAAAAGTCCAAAGCCAAGTTTGACCGGTGGAGACGCAGTGACGGGGCTCTATGAGTGTAGTTCATATTGTATATTGCAACTGGGTTAATACAATTTGGCACTCGCGCGCGCGCGCACACACACACACACACACACGCGCGCGCACACACATACAGGTACACACACACAACTGGGTTAATATAATTAGGTACAAACACACACACACACACACGAACACACACATACACACGCAATTGGATTAATTAGGTGCACACACACTTACATGCACACACACGTGCACACACACACACACACACACACACACACAACTGAGTTAATAAGATACAAACACACACGTAAACACACAACTATTCATATACGCAGGTTAAAGAGTACATGTAAATTTCAGAAACGCGTGAACTCTGCAAAACAAAATAGTTAAAGATGCAAGTACCAGCGCATCCACTCTATTCTAGAAAAAAAAATGACGCAGAAATCTAGTTTATACACTAAAATAGAGGCTTTTCTGGGCAGGCCGCGGGGCTCCCAAATACACAAAATCCCATTTTTCTCAAAATCGAAATTTCCGTTGGGGAGATCCACCGTTAAAACCGTTAGAACCGTTAAAATTTTTGAATACAATGGGGGAACGGAAAGGCATTCATCTCCAGCCCTGGAAATACCTATGTTGAAAAATAAAGGCATACGAGCTCAAGCTCAAATTATTTTTTTTCATATATCAACCTCGCTGTAGGACATTTTATGTACTATCATACTACGTGGCTATTTTCAACACCCGGTTTCCATTGCACGCCACACTATTTTCACTTTTTTTGTGTGTGTGTGTGTTTTTTTTTTCGCGTTGTACGGAAGTTATGCTATGATGGTTAAGATAGGAAGGTTAATTTGGGCCAGATTAGTTTGCACTAGGTTACGTTAAAACGAACTTTTGCTACACATTGGTTCGGAATTAAAAAAAAAATGGTGTACTTTACCGACGGCTATTAAGATGCAACATGGCCGCCACATTCGGCGTATTTACATTTTTGGCGGAGGAACAGGAGGAGGAAGAGGAGGAAGAGGAGGAAGAGGAGGAAGAGGAGGAAGAAAAGGAGGAGGAGGAGGAGGAGGAGGAGGAGGAGGAGGAAGAGGAGTAACTTCCCCTCGATCTCTGTCAGGGAAAGAGAATGGGGAGCGGGCAGAGACAGCAACACGGACTAAACTGATACTGACTGATTTGGTCCACAATCGTGACACCACCACGTCTAGAACTATCACCGCAATGAGCAAACGAAAGAGAACATTTACAATTCAGACCTTCTCTCTGCTGAATAAAATCGTCTGACGACAGTCAAGGCAAATACACAACTTGATATTTGCATTCTTCGATTTAATGGAGACAGGAAGAACTACCACCATCTTAGAAATAAAAATAAAATTAAAATTAAATAATAATATACATAAAGCGACGGCAAAACCGCAAACTGCCGTGCCACAAGTCATTAAGCCAGCGTTTCCCAACCTTTTCCGACCATAGCACCCCCTGTTGTCATGTCTAAGCAGTCCAGCACCCCTATATTGTTATCAAAAGGATAAAAGAAAGTGAAGTGTACTGCTTGATAATTTATCTTCTTGATTCCTTAGAACTGAAACAAATTGACAATATTGTTTGTAGAGGAAATAAGAACATACTAGAAAAATAAAACAGCATGGAAAAAGTCAAATATGCAGCAACTGGGTCATCAATGATACATATATCAATGTGATTTTTGTGTGCATCACTTCCTAGCAACCCCTATAATTGATTTCAGCACCCCAGGTTGGGAAACGCTGCATTAAGGCAAGCTTTCCTCGCAGACTAAAATCCTATCTACCATAAAGACGTTCACCTAATCTCGGTGAAATTTAAAAACCATCCCAATTAACAAGAGCTCTAAAAAATGTTGAACAAGTCGACAGCGCTCACAATGAACAGCGGCGTGTGCTTGCAGAAACGAAATACAATTTCAAAATCCACAACCGCACGAGCGTAAGCACACACAGACTAATTCCAAAAATCCAATCATGGTTGGACAAGAAATAATCAAAACGAACGGAAGAGGGAACGAATAGATGAGGTATGGGAGAGGCGGCCAATACATACATATACATACATACACATACATACATACATACACACACACACACGACTTGGTGGCGCGGTTGGTTGAGTCCCCGACTGTCACTACGGCGGTCCGGGTTCGAATCCTGCCCAGGGCTGAAATAATTTCAGTATCGCTGCGCTTCGAGTCGTTACTCCAATTCTCGTGGGCGGGGAGTTGGGTGTGTGTGTGTGCGTGCAAGGTCATACCATTACCCATAGATCGGTCATGCGAGCTCTGAGCTCTCTTCCGGGAGGAAAATAGCTGTCGGTCACGAGTCCAACACGTGATCCAAAGACCAAGGTGAAGGTGAATACACACACACAGAGCCGTGCAAGATGAAAATAAAACAGTACCTGCCCAAAAAATATTGTTCCTCGTACCTTGGGTCTCCCGCGCCAGACCAATATTCTCGCAACCGTTTTTTTTTTTTTTTTTTTTTTTTTTTTGGTGGTGGTGGGGCCATAGCGTGCATCCCTACATGTGCGTGTGTGTGTGTGCGTGTATCTGCGTGTACGTGTAAGCAGTCTGTAGCACAACGAATCTTAGAGGAAATGAAAGACAGGATGGCAAAGGGGAGGAGTGGGGCGGGAAATGGCGGTTGAAGAAATGAAAAATGAGCGGATGGACGAAGAAAGCTGAAACGGGCTGAGAAAATGAAGTATTACATAATAATGATTCTGTCAAACATACGAAGGCATTATGACGATTAATAAGTATACAAACATCACGATTCTTAAGAATTAATTACCAAAATGAGAACAACAAGGGTGATTTTCGAGATGAAGTCTATAGACCATTTGCATTTCTTGAATGAAAAATAACAAATGATCGTGATTCAATTTAACGTCGCTAACTCTACCTGAAATCTAGGCCGGTTTAAGTCAACAAATCATTACAATTTTTTTTCCTAAAACCCTATGAATCATCAATCAAAACGTTTTAGCCTAATATTTCTTTAATTGAACAAATCGTTATTACAACGTTTTTTTTTTCTAAAACCCTATGAATCAACAATCAAAACGTTTTAGCCTAATATTTATCCATTTAATTGTTGGCTCAATTTCATACACGATCCTTATCTGCCTTCCGGGTGTTTTCCTTTTTCGAAATGTATTTTCCTATTTTGGTTACTTTCGGCTTTATGGCCGCCAATTCTACGCAAATTATATTTTATCTTTTCATCGGTTTGTATGTTTACAATCATAAAAATTTGTAGCGACGCGGTACGAACTGACGCAATATACAGGTATATACGTACAAGTATGTACACACATGTACACACACACAGAAACATACACACATACACACACACGCAGAAACACACACACATACATACTCACACACAGAGTAACACAAATGCACACATACACACACACAATCACACATAAACAGAAACACACAAACATACATACTCACACACATAGTAACACACATGCACACATACACACACACTCACACAGAAACATACACACACACACAAACTCACACACAGAGTAACACACATGCACACATACACACACAAACACACGCCTCAGTGTAAGCATAAGCATGCACGTGTACACACACATTTATATACACAACAACAAATAAATACATAGATAAATAAATGAATAAAATAGAATAAACATACGTACGAAAACGAGCTGACGGGAAATTTTCGTCCAATTACGGCGAAAAATGAGGAAAACTGGAAAGTTCAAATCCTTTCCTCGACAAACGTACAAGGGTAGGCGAGGCGAGGCGAGGACGGTACCACTATGCTACCACGGATAAGGAATCAATTATCCACATCCTTGCCTTGTAAATAGAAGGAAATAGGCAAGAACTGGTTTACCTACAGAGTGGTTAACGAATGGAATAGACTTAGTAACCATCTAGTGAGCGATGAAACTATCGGTTGTTTTAATAGAAGATTAAAATAACTTTATGGATGGGGATATATGAGCTCTGAGCTCTCTTCCGAGAGGAAAATAGCTGTTGATCACAAGTACAGCACGTGATCCAAGATTGTGGTGAATCACACACACACACACGCATATACACGCTTCATTCATAACTACCAGTGTGCGCACACACAAACACAGATCATATCTACGAGTATTATTATATCTACTTATATATTTTTACGAGTTACTTTTTTTTTTTACTTTGTATATTCAAGCTTTCTGCCCTTCTTTTCTTTTACATTTTTGTCTCCACGTCTTTCACTTTCATGGATGAAAGGCAGAACCCCCCTCCTCTCTCTCTCTCTCTCTCTCTTTCCCACTCTCTCTCCCTGGAGAACAGAAGAGACAGCATCTATTGACTATTCAGCAAAAGAAAATCCGAGCGACAAACAGACGGGCAGGCAAATAGACAGGTTGGGTGGGTGGGTGGGTGGGGGGTGAGAGGGGGAAGAATCCAGCTGGGAAAGACTCACAGGAGTCTACTAAGAAGGCGAGAGGAGGAGGAGGAGGAGGAGGAGAAGGAGGAGTGTGAGGAGGCTGAGGGTGGTGAGGGACCATAAGGGAAAAGAGGATGAGGGAGAAGAGGGAGGAAGAAGAGGAGGAGGAAGAGGAGGAGGAGGAGGAGGAGGAGGAGGAGGGAAAACATGAGAATGTTATGGGTGTTGAGGGACCAGAAGGAAGAAGAGGAGGAGGAAGAAGAGAAGAAGGAGGAGTGTGAAGAGGTTGAGGGTGGTGAGGGACCAGGAGGGGGAAGAGGAGGAGGAGAAGGAGGAGGAGAAAGAGGAGGAGGAGGAAGATGAGTGTGAGGAGACCATAAAGGAGAAGAGAAGGAAGAGGAGGAGAAGGAGGAGGAGAAGAAAGAGGGTGGTGAGGGACTACGAGGAAGAGGAGGAGAAGGAATTGGTGGTGAGTGACCAGGAGGAAGAAGAGGAGAAGAAGGAGGAGGAGAATTGGAAAGACCAGAAGATGAGAACCTAAGAGAGGACGGAATGTCATCCTCGACCATCTAATCATTCCCAAATGGCCGAGAAAGTCAGGACGAAATCTTGAGTCGACGTCGTCGTCGTCGTCGTCGTCTTCGCTAGGGTCGTTAGGGGTCAGCCTGGTCGTTTGGGTCTACCCCAAGGCTCCCCTAAGGGCTTTCCGAGGGCGATTCTTCGGGTCCCCAGCGGCTTCTTTCATGAGGACCTCGGCTTGGTTACAACAAAGATATGGTCAGCTTCTTCGGGAGTTCCTGTGTGGGGTTGGTCGGTTTTATTGAGACGCGGTTCTCTACAGTCCGGGGATGTTCCAAGTCTTCCTCTCCAGTTACAGAAGGTTATAGACTAAATTACCTCACTTTATAAGAGAAGTTCCTCTAGATCAGCGTTTCTCAACCTTTCTACCCTTGCGTAACCTTTAAAATAAACTGCATGTCTCAAGGAACCACTGCGCAAAAAAAAAAAAAAAAAAAAAAAAAAAATGTATATGTATATATATATATATATATATATATATATACACATATACATATATATATATATATATATATATATATACCATATCTTTCTCATTTTATTTTCATCGTAATAATAGCTTAGATAAGATGTCTGTATTACATTATTACAATAACCAGAATATGTTGTGTGTGTTTAATTATATTACGTATATGAAATCAAATAAAAAATCAAAAGTGCATTAGCTTATCTCACTTGTTCTCGTGGAACCCTTAGTGGCCTTTTGCGGAACCTTAGGGTTCCCCGGAACCCTAAGGTTGAGAAACGCTCCTCTAGATTGTGGTGATAGAAATGGTGTTACCAATAGCACCAGGGATTGGAAAGGCGGTGGTGATGGTGCTAAGAGTGATGGTACGAGGTGGTGGTTCGCGTGGTTGTGGTGTTCACAGAATTGGTGAAAATGAGGTTGTTAGGGATTCTTCTAACTTAGGAGCTAAATTCGTGGGGAAAAACGGGAGAATAGTTGTTATTACTAAACAGAGGGGCATCCACGCCACTTGTGCTGGTTTCCAGTTAAGCATGGATATATATATATATATATATATATATATATATATATATATATATATATATGTCTCAGATTAGTGATCTTTCCTATCCTCGGGAAATCAGAAAGATTCCGGGTTACAAGTCTTTTGTAGCCTCTGTGGCTGAGAGGTTTAAGGCATTGTAGGGTTATCTTACCGATGGCTGAAACAGTAGGTTCAAATCCTACATGTGACTGTCATAAAAATTTCATCATATTATATATATATATATTATATATATATATATATATATATATATATATATATATATATATATATATATATATATATATATATATATGCTCATTACTCCTTTCACGATCCGTGGCGGGGATGCCCCTCTGTTTCTGAACGTCTCAATTAAGTTTTCAGTGTTCTTACTCCTACAGGTTGTGGTTATCACGAAGATGCTTTGTCCCTCACCCTGGGTCGACTAATGGGGGTGTCCACTTCCTGGGATGAATTGGGGAAGGGGGGGGAGGGGGAAGGTGGAGGGAGAAGGACTCTTGGCGACCACTTCCTGCCAGGATTTCTGACCTCTGCCCCCCTTCTCCCTTCCCCCCTCGACTGGCATTAACTTGGTTTTCTTTTGCCTGCTTCCCCTCCCTCTCCCCCCCTCCACTTCCGCTGCCTTCTCCTCACCTTATCCTCCTCCTCCTACTCCCTCTCCCCTCCTTTTTTGCCTCTTCCTCCTCTCTCTCCCCTGATCTTGTTCTCCTCCTCCTCCTCCCTCTCCCCTCCTCCTTCGCCTCTTCCTCCTCTATCCTGTTCGTTCTCCTCCTCC
Organism: Oratosquilla oratoria; assembly: GCF_046742065.1. Lineage (NCBI taxonomy): Eukaryota > Metazoa > Arthropoda > Malacostraca > Stomatopoda > Squillidae > Oratosquilla > Oratosquilla oratoria. The sequence goes on along the minus strand of NC_134810.1, from coordinate 41,059,872 downwards.
TCCTCTTCCCTTTCCCCTTATCCTCCTCCTATTCCCTCTCCCCTCCTCCGTCGCCTCTTCCTCCTCCCTCTACCCTGCTCCTTCTCCTCCCCCTCTGCCCTCTCCCTTACTCCTCCTCTCTCCCCTTCTCCTCTTCCCTTACCTTCTCTCATTCTTCCATCCTCCTCTTTTTCCTCATTCCCTTCCCTCCTCTTCCTCGACTTTTCATTCCACCCTCCTCTTTTTCCTTTTCCTCCATCTTTTATAAATCCTCTTCGCCTACTTCTCATTCGTCTTCCTTCTCCTACTCCTCTTCTTTCTCCAGCACTTTCCTCTACACTTCTTCCTTCCTTCAACTGAACATCACAGCATCACCTCCAGCATCACATCTTGTCAGACACTCTATTGTATGTCAACCACACGCTTACCCACTTCCTCTCCCTCCTCTTCCTCTTTCCTCCTCCGTATTCTCTCTCTCTCCCTCTTTCCTCCACCACTCCTCCCCCTCCCACTCCCTCCTTCCCCCCGACACCTCCACTTCCACAAAATTGTTCTCTCTTCCTCCATATTGCAAAGGCAGGCAATGCTTTTGTGTGCTTTTGTGCTGGTCTCTGGCTCGCTTGGGCCTTGGTGACGTCATGTCGTTTGACTGCAGTCAATTTTATTTTCCCCATTTTATTAATATTGCTTTTACTATTCCATTTATAGCTTTTCATCGTATTCTATCTTATTTATTATATAATCAGTTTACTTTTATTTTATCAATCATATTATTATTATTATTATTATTGTAATAATTTCTATTATTATTATAATTATTAATATTATTATTAGGAGGCTTTTATTTCACTGGAAGTGGCAAATACTTTAGAAAAGTTTAAGAATACGACTAAAGACGTGTGGGCCCTTCCCGGGTAACCCAAAGCGACTCCACAAAGAAAAAAACGTAATTTGGGTTTTTTCGTCAAAGAGAGACTAGGTAATTATGTATAAACATCAAGTTTCACTGAAGGAATTCTTTATGATCTGGGATTGGGGAATGGAAGTCGCAAAAGAAGATTTTAATGCTGCTCATGCTTACGTAAAATTCGATGGAAAAAACGTAAATGTATAACAACGAAGCATATATGGTGTACAGTATAACCTTATATTTGTATATATGTACAGTCATTCAAATAAAATAAAATCAAATCAGCCATCCTGAGTCCACTGCTGAACAAAGGCCTCCTTCATAGCATTCCATGATTCACACGACCGCGCCAACCTCTGCCACGTCACTCCTGCAAACTTCTCTATCTCGTCTCTCCACCTTCTGTCTGGCCTCCCTCTTCCACGCTTCCCATCTCGCGGCGTCCACTCAGTAACACATCAGTCGTTCGCACTAACTTACCTGCCCCACTCCACTTCCTCTCTTTTACCGCCTCCATAATATCTTTCACAGTAGTATATACTTATACTTGTTAATTAATGTTATACCAGATTTGCCTGTTCAGTTGAACAGGATCTTGATTGAATTACTCTCTTCCCAATCGTTTGCAGTCAAAGAGAATATCCCGGCGTTAGCTGAAAGCAGCGTTGTGGAGAGGGGTGAAAAGTGGTAATAGACATGGAACTGCCTACTGTAGGTCTTACGGCCTCTTGCCGTCTCCTCCATTCTTATGTTCTTATATTCAAATTCTTGCATTATGCCGACCGTTGAGAATTCGTTTGAGTAAAAACGAATTCGGTTACAATATTTGAATTTTCAAATCTCCAAAAATCAAATTATCTTTCCGTCATATATAGCAAAGCTGAATGATGAACTAAGAGATTCTAAACCTATACGAATGTTAGACATACTGTTGAAACGTTCTTAGAGAAGTCTAGATTTCTGAAAGCGAAGTCCTATCCTAGTTATTCAAATGGAGGTTGGAGGTAGGATGTCGGAGGAAAAACAGCCCAGTGTGATAGTCCCTTTAGGTGATGGCGGTCCAGAAATCTCGGACGTCAAGCAGTGAACTTCAGAGTAGATTTGGGAGTACCTCAAGGCGCTCTACTGGCACCCCGGGAGGTGATAATGGACACCCCACGGCGCGCCACTGACCGCCCGTCGTCGATGCCCTTACAGAGATTTATGGTCACCGTGGAGAGGGAAAACACGACAGTAACGTGGAGGTTGTGTTTTGTATGTGATGGTGATATGGTTTAACATCATAAACTCACCACCCCTCCACCACACACACACACACCTATCGGGTGGCTAAAACGATGCCCCTTACAGGACTTTGTATGTAGCGTGGACTTCAATGAGCCATGCCCTTGGTTCAACTTCGCCGGTGGCAGGGTTCGAACCACCATCCCTCTCGACCTTTGCAGCAAGTAACGACGTCCTAACCCGCTAAGCCAGCTGTATGTATGTATGTATTTATATTTAATTGTTGAGTTTGCCCGGGTGAGTGGGTTTGAAAGGTGTGGGTGGGTAAGTTAATCTAATTGACCTCCAGAGTTGGGTTATCCTCGTGATGCCCCGTCTCCTTTGTCCTTGAATTCAACTCAAACTGTGTATGGTCTGTGCTGAATACTCTAAAGTGCACCGAATATAAAGGGTCACTGTGCGTTCATGTGTGTGTGTGTGTGTGTGTGTGTGTGTGTGTGTGTGTGTGTGTGTGTGTGTGTGTGTGTGTGTGTGTGTGTATTCACCTCGGATCTGCTGCAGTCTCTGTCGAGACAGCCAGACACCACCCTACGGCAGTGAGCTCAGAGCTCCTTATTAGCCGATCGCTGGGTAGGTCTGAGATGAGGTGTGTGTGTGTGTGTGTGTGTGCTATCGGAATTTTTTGTATATATTTGTGTGTCTATGTATTCACTGTGTGTGTGTGTGTTTGTGTGTGTGATTTACCATGGTTTCACCATGGTCTTGGATCACGTGTTGGACTCGTGATCGACAGCTATTACCCTCCCGGAAGAAAGCTCAGAGCTCATATATGACCGACCTGTGGGTAATGCTGAGACTTTACTCTCAAACAACTCCCCGCCCACAAGAATTGGAGTAACGACTCGCAGCGCAGCGATACTGAAATTATTTCAGCCCTGGGCGGGATTCGAAGTCGGACCGCCGTAGTGGCGGCCACGATCTCTACCACTGTGTGTGTGTGTGTGTGTGTGTGTGTGTGTGTGTGTGTGTGTGTGTGTGTGTGTGTGTGTGTGTGTGTTGTGTACGCGTATATGTGTGTGCGCAAGTGTATACATTTATGTGAGAGAAACAATTTTTCATACTACCCTCTATTAAAAAAAATCATGAAAGGAAGTTCTGGTAATAACGAGACTCTAAATCCTTCAGCCTTGTGATCTTCTCTCCCAAATGCAAACAGACCATAGTTCTCCCCCCGCGCATTCATGTATGGAAGCAGACTTCACGCATTCATGTTCACACACACAATGAACCAGAAGAGCCACAGACTAGTTCTTGTTGGTGAAGGGATCTCCCGAAACAGACATCAAAGGGCCGTTCTTCGGTCATCACAAAGGCGTAGTGTATTTAACATAAAACATGCATTTGCTGGCCAGTGCCCAAACTCTTTATGGGTCTTAGAATCATGTAGGTCTACTTGATGCTAGTGAGGGTTCTGTTCTAGGAAGGGTTCGTTGGTCGCTGGAGAAAGGAATGAGGGGTGAGATCTCCTCGGCGGTTTGAATTTGAATTTAACGGTCGTAACGGATTTCAACGGACGTAACCGTCGAATGTCGATCCCGAAGAATATTTCTGGAAATGGTCACACGTTGGTTTTTAGGTCTTTGAAATTATGGTGTTGTTTTAGCATCCGGTGCATTAGGTAAATAAACAAATAAAATAGATTTAAAAACCACTGTCTTAGTAATTCCTTCTTAATCAACAAACGAGATTTACTTCTGACACGAAATTCATCATCATCAATTGGGGGCACACGCCAGGGGACGCGTCGCTTCACTCACACACTGGCGCCAGTCCCCTCCACGGTCTCTTCGAGCAAGCTCCCATTCAGTCACCCTTCCCATCCCATTCCAAACAACCTTCGACAGGTTCAGTCGACTTGATCTAACCTCGAGGTCTGTAGTCGTCCCCTTCTTCGTCTCCTCCATCGAGGGTTGTCCCTTGCGGAGATGATCCTGTAAGCGGGGTTAACATCAGGGAAACGTGCCTCATGATGCCCATATATAGCCAAAGTTGACGATCACGAATTATACTGGAAGTAACTGGCCTTGACTGAATCTCACAGTACAGTTTCTGGTTCGATGCAAAACCATTCAAGTAATCTAACATGTTTACTATCATTTGTACAAGCACACAGGTAAGAATAAATAAATAAATTAAATAATACATAAATATATAAATAAATATTTCTTTACCACAAGATATAAACACACATTTAAAAACATTTATAAATAATAACCAAATATACATAAATATATAAACAAATAAATAAATGAACTATGGGAAAGGTGAATGAACAAATTAATAATCAAATAACAAAAATAGGTAGACCAATAAATAGATAAACAAACAAATAATTTATCATAAAGCACTCAGGACCTACGGTAGATCACCTATGACGTCACGTGGCACGAAGTCACTCCCATTGTCCGTT
>NC_134810.1:41047789-41050289 GCF_046742065.1 Oratosquilla oratoria | reverse complement strand
GAAGATAGGAAAGAGGAGGAAAGGGGAGGGGCGGCATGAGAGGGGAGGGAGGGAAAAGAGGAGGGGAGGAAAAGAGGAGAGGGGAAGGAGAGGGGAAGGGATGGAGAGGGGAAGGGAAGGAGAGGGTAGGGGAAGGAGAGGGGAAGGGAGGGAAGAGAGAAAAGAGAGGGGAAATGGAGGGAAGGGAAAGGGGAGGTGAGGGGAAGGGAAAGAGGAGAGGGGAGGGGAAAGAAGGGAGGTAAGAGAGGGAGAAGGGAAGGTAAAGAGGGGACGTAAAAGAGGGGAAGGGGAGGGAAGGGAAAGAGAGGGAAGGGGGAAGCGGGGAGTGGAAAGATAGGGGAGGGGAAAGAGGGGAGGTGAGAGAGGGTAAGATAGGGGGAAGAGAGGGGAGGGGAAAGAGGGGATGTAAGAGAGAGGAAGGGGAGAGGGGAGGGGAAAAGGGGAAGGGAGGGGGAGGTAAGAGAGGATAACAGAGGGGAAGGGAGAGGAGGGGAAAGAGGATATGGAGAGAGGGTAAGAAAGAGGAGGTAAGAGAGGATATGAGAGGGGAAAGAGAGGATAAGAGAGGGTAAGGGAGAGGAGGGGAAAGAGGGTATGTAAGAGAGGATAAGAGAGAGGAGGTAAGAGAGGATAAGAGAGGGGAAGGGAGAGGAGGGGAAAGAGGGTATATAAGAGAGAGGAAGGGAAAGAAGAGAGGGGAGAGGATGGAGGAGCCAGCAGCAGTTGAAGTCGGACATACGGTGAAGCTGTTGTCTACATCATCTTGGTCGCCACTCCACCACTCCCTCCCTCCCTCCCTCCCTCACCCTCCAAGCCTCCCTTCCACCCACACTTCCTCCATTCTCCTCCCTTTATATCCTGTACGAATCCTTCCTCCCCTCCTTCCTTCCTCCCTTCCTTTCTCTCCTCCTTCCTTCCTTCCTTCCTCTTCACCTTCCTTTCCTCCAACCTCCCCTCCCTCCTTCCTTCCTTCTTTTCCTCCTCCCCTTCCTTCATTCTCCTCCTTCCTTCCACCTATCCTCCTAAGATTTAACGAGCCCCTACATCTCTTCCTCTTCTTCCTCCTCCTCCTCCCCTACACGTCTCCTCCTTCCTCCCCCCTTCTCCATCATCAATGTTCATTGTCTTCTCCCTCTTTCTCCAAAAAATCATTTCCTCCACAAATGATTCTCCTCTACCCTAAATATCTCCTCAGCCCTCCACACCTCCTCCATCCTCCACTCCACCTCCACCTGTCCTCCATCCTCCACTCCACCTCCACATGCACTCCATCCTCCACTCCACCTTCACATGCACTCCATCCTCCACTCCACCTCCAGACGCACTCCATCCTCCAATCCACTTCCACATCTCCATCCTCCACTCCACCTCCACATACACTCCATCCCTGAAGATAATGACACAGGATTTCAGCTGACGCCAGACGATTTTATTCACGTAAGGAGCAAACCTACCTCTTCCTCCTCCCCTCTCCTCCCCCTTTCCCCTCTCCTCCCCTCTTCCCGCTCCTCCTCCTTTCTCCCCTCCTCACCCTCCCTCTCTTCCCCCTCCTCCTCCAGATATACTCATGCACACACACACCAATGCACTCAAGTGTACATGCACATGCACACATACTAAACCACACACCCACATATACACGCTCGCGCGCACACACACACGCACGCACAAACACACACCAAAGCATACATACATGCACGCACATACACACACCAAACATATATGCACACACACACACCAAAGCATACATACACGCACGCACACACACACACACGCACATGCACACACTAAACAAACATACATGCACACACACACACACCAAAGCATACATACACGCACGTACACACACACGCACACACACCAAAGCACACATACATGCACGCACACACACACACACCAAAGCATACATACAGGCACGTACACACACCAAAGCATACATACACGCACGCACGCACACACACACCAAAGCATACATACACGCATACACACCAAAACACACGTTCACGTATCTACACAAAAATCTCCTCATATTTGCTTCATATCCGTTTCCATTCCCCCATCTCTCATTTCATTTCCAGCAGAGTATTCCCCCCTCCCCCCATACCCCCTCACCCTATCCCCCCACCTCCACCCGCTCCCCCGTCCCCTCCAACTTCCACGACCAAATTCACCCCAAAGTAATATTTTTCTTACACCTTCCTTCACGCCTCTAGACCTCCATCATTACTCCCACCGGCACTCCACACTCCACTTAAGCCCTTCCTTAACTACTCCATTTCATTACCGTTGGGATCGACCTCGGGCAAATTCTTTTAATTTTTATTTAGTGAAAAAATAAACAAATAAAAACACATTGATATACATTAAAAATAAAATAAACACATAATGTAAACAAATCAATATTACAAATTAAAGAGATATAAAAAATTCTGTTTCATGGTCGACTGCATATTGAATTCACTTTCAGTTACTTCTCGACCAATCAGAACCGCGGTCTCCG
>NC_134810.1:41037789-41042789 GCF_046742065.1 Oratosquilla oratoria | reverse complement strand
AAGTTTCTTATTGAGGATCACAATGTGTTTGTCACTTACGACACTGGCTTGTTGTTGGGCTCTGTGTAGAAGTGACTTGAAGACGTGTTCATCCCGGCAATGGAAAAGAAGTTCTCTGGTGGTGGACCGAAGGTGAAGAAAAGCGTTGTCAAGGTCTAATGACGCCAATTGAATCCGATCCGATAAAAAGGCTCTGATGTAAGTGGGAAAACTGTAACCCAATTGCTTGTGTTTGTGGAAACCAAACGACCGGGGGCAAACCTGTTCCGCCAAACAATTGGACAGAAAAGTTTTCTGGTTCTTCCTTTTCTTGCTTGCGATCAAGGAAGATTCGAAACGTCTGTAGGGATGTTTGAGGTCGGGGTAGTGATGAAAAATGTTGTTGATAGAAGAAAGAAGCTCCATCGTGGTGGGTCAATCACAGGTGAGAAATGTAGTAACACATTTATAAATCACAACTAACACCACAGTCGGACGAAAGAAAGAGTTGCGTAAGCGGAACTATATATTTCGATTGCTACCTGCAATCCTCTTCAGTAGTACAAAGTGGCAGGGAGGAGGCTATCTTAAGTAGCAACCTCTTACAAAAGAAAGGGAACACGAGAAAATACAGAACATCACTGCCCCAGCCCTAGTTGACCTGAGGCTGACACGAGGTCGGGTCAGGGGGAGGGGGAGGAAGCTTGTTGACAATATTTTTGGTGATGAATAGTCCTGAAATGATGTCTGGGGTCCATTGACCCTTGGAAATATTCATCGTGGGCAGATAATCAATTAATGTTGATTCCACCATTTTCCTTCTGAACCCACACCCTGATTTGTAAATGAGATCAGATTTCTCCCAGTCCAACCGGTGATTAAATTTATCAACGTGTTGAAACACTGCTGAATTTATTTGGCCATATCTAATCGACCTTTTGTGTTCATTTAATCTTGTCGGTAGGTCTCTTCCCGTCTGGCCAATGTATGAAAGGTTACAATCTTTACATGGAAGGGAGTAAACACCTGGGATATGTTCTTCCTTCAACCTCTGGTGAACATTAACAACTTTTTTATTAATAGTATTAGGGTAGTTATGAATTAAATTTACTTTCTCTTTGGGAAGAAACTTGGACAATTGACTGATGGACTCTGAGAAGGGGATGACTAGGGGATTTTGTCTCTCTTTCTTTAACTTAGTGGAAGGGTGTTTGAAAAAAACTTGCTCTGGCTTGACTAAGGGCTTTATCCAGAAACCAATGAGGGTAGGCTAATTTTGTTAATTGGGACTTGATGGAAGTTAATTCGTGTTCTAAAAATTGGGGGCTACAAATCCTAAAGGCTCGGAGAAAAAGTCCCGAAGCTACACTCCTTTTAATGTGATCTGGGTGATGACTGAAGAAATGGAGGTAACTACCTGAATGAGTGTTCTTTCTAAAAACAGTAAAGGCAAGCTTATTCCCATTCTTCATGATTAAGATGTCTAAAAAGGGGATTTTGTCATCTTTTTCCCATTCCACTTTGAACTTGATGTTAGTTGTGATTTATAAATGTGTTACTACATTTCTCACCTGTGATTGACCCACCACGATGGAGCTTCTTTCTTCTATCAACAACATTTTTCATCACTACCCCGACCTCAAACATCCCTACAGACGTTTCGAATCTTCCTTGATCGCAAGCAAGAAAAGGAAGAACCAGAAAACTTTTCTGTCCAGTTGTTTGGCGGAACAGGTTTGCCCCCGGTCGTTTGGTTTCCACAAACACAAGCAATTGGGTTACAGTTTTCCCACTTACATCAGAGCCTTTTTATCGGATCGGATTCAATTGGCGTCATTAGACCTTGACAACGCTTTTCTTCACCTTCGGTCCACCACCAGAGAACTTCTTTTCCATTGCCGGGATGAACACGTCTTCAAGTCACTTCTACACAGAGCCCAACAACAAGCCAGTGTCGTAAGTGACAAACACATTGTGATCCTCAATAAGAAACTTTTTAGGTTATGTAATAACAGCATTTGGTCTAAGTTTGCTTCTTCTGATAATGTCGTCAATCTTTCTAGCACAGTACTTTCAAAATCACAATTAGAAGTGTTAGGTCTTGGTTTGAATTTTGCTTTAAAACCGGAAAAACACAATGCTATGGACTTCCTGGTAGGTTTTGATAAGTTCTTGTCCCATAATAAATATATATATATATATATACAGTATGTATATATGTATATACATATATACATATATATATGTGTGTGTGTGTGTGTATGTTTGTATTTTACGGGATGAGAGCTATGCTAGTAAATGACCCGTTTCCGTATCTCTCCACATCCATTTTAGTCTGATCACAACTTCTGCCTTTTCTGTGTCATCTATATATTCTTTATCTCCTTCACGCAATTTCACTATTTCATGTTTATCCTTTAGTTTTTCATTTATATATCTGTAAAAGAGTTTGGGTTGATCCTTACATTTGTCTATAATATATTTTTCATAATTTATTTTTTCTTTCCTGCGTATATTCACATATTCGTTCCTAAGTTTTATATATGTTTGCCATTTGTATGTTTTTTTGTTTGTGTCAATTGACATTTTTGGAAATAAACTCATCTGCTGGGATTCGAACCCACACCTGAGCGGCTTGCGCAAGCCACTCAGGTGAGGGTTCGAATCCCAGCAGATGAGTTTATTTCCAAAAATGTTTTTTTTGTCTTGTTTCCATTTTTTCCAGACTTTATCTCTCCTGTCTCTAGCCTCACTACACCTTTTGTTATACAAACACTTTATATCAATCTCCTTTTGCTTCTATTTGGTACATATTTGTCAATTCCTTCCTTGTACTTTTCTTTGAATATGTTCCATTTGTCTTCCATCTTTGTTTCCTCTTTAGAGAATTTATCCCAGTTTGTGTTTTGGATTTTTTTTTCTTCTTAGTTTTACAAAATCCGTTTGTTTTTTTTGTACATTAATCTTCCTTCTATAGGTTTATCATTTCTACCTACATTGTTCTGTTCTTTTAATTCAAACTTTATTAGTATATGGTCACTCTTTCCAATTGGTGTTTTATACTCCATTTTGTTCACAATATCTGGTTCAGAAGTTAATATTAAATCTAGTTTCGACGGTTCCTCATTGTTTCTATATCTAGTATTTTCCTTAACCCATTGTGTTAGGGTGTATTCGATGGTCATATACAGTAGAATATTGCTCCAAAGTTCTTCTCCTCTTTTGACTATCATTTCTTCCCAGAATATATCTCTTACATTAAAATCGCCCATGATTACTATGTTTCCACTCTCTTTCAGTAACTCGTTTAGCACATTCATTGTGTCTTCCAGTAATTTAGAATGTTCGCTATCCGACCAAGCTTGTGTTTTTGGTGGTATATACAATGCTACAAATTTTCTGCTTTTCATCTTTTTGTTTACAATTTTGACCATAATTAATGCTACATTGTTAATCTTTGTCACATTTAGATCCTTTTTGGTCAATATCATGACACCTCCTCCCTGCTTGTCTGTTCTATTTTTCAATCCGTAGTTGTGTAGACTTTGTCCCACTATGCTTGTTGATAGAGGTCCTATCAATTTTGTCTCTACAATTCCCATGATGTCAGGTTTTTCTATTTCTAGATAGTCATTTAATTCATGGATTCCAGAGATCATGCCATCGATATTTGTGTGTGTGTGTGTGTGTGTGTGTGTGTGTGTGTGTGTGTGTGTGTGTGTGTGTGTGTGTGTGTGTGTGTACAACACTGAATGGGTCCCAGTGAACAGATATACATTTTTATCAACCACAGTACACTTTATATTCTAAGCCATCAACATCGAGACTCGCGGAAGCCAACATGCAGACTTTGAAACGTGGCATGGCCAAGGACTCGAACCTGAGATAAGACAAGACAAGTGTTAGTGACTTAGCCGATTACGCCATCAAGAGAGATATAAGTTGAGCGCAACTTTTCTTATGTATTTGTATGCTCGAGTTACATACGCATACACGAAATTTTGCGTTCAACCCATCTTCACTATGATAGTGTATGTATATCCCTCTTTCCATTTTCCTTCAAACACTGCACCTCCACTCCAGCTCATTCGTTTCCTAAAACCTAATCCAGCACACTAGTCCCAGCCTCCTCCTTCTCCTCCTCCTCTTCTTTTCTTTTAGTTTTGTGTTGAATGGACCCGCCGGTAATGGCCAGCCTGACGACCTCCTTCATGGAGAAAAGTAGCTGCAACACACACACACACACACACACACACAGAGGAAAAAAGAGATAAAAAAGAGAGAGAGGCAGAGAGAGACTGTAGACAGATACATAGATGGAGATAGAGAGATAGAGACAAACATAGAGATAGGAGACAGAAAGAGAGGCAAATAGAGAGATGGAATGAGATAGAAAGAGAAAGACAAAGTGAGAAAGAGAGAGAGAGAGAGAGAGAGAGAGATTCGACGCCAATGGCTCAGTGACCGGTACTGGCAACTCCACTGTTGGCCAGACACCTTACAAGGCTTGCATACCCTTTGGCCCACTTTACAGAGTTCTCTCTCTCTCAATCACGGGCGGCCCTACACACACACACACACACACACACACACACACACACACACACACACGTCTTTGATGTCTCCAGCCTTAGTGAATAGAGCAGGGCAACTAAGGTCAGCAGCCTTTGTAGTGACCTTGAAGGGTCAGCAGCCTTAATAAAGGTCTTCTGAGACCGGGGGTTTATGGGGACCCCCCACGGGATCCTTGGCCTGATGTTGAAAATTATATATTTCTATATAATGTAAGGAATCACAAAAAATCTATCAAATATTAAGTAATTATGGTTATCAACTTTGTAATAAAGCAAAGAGTTTCTCTTCATCAACATTTTATTAATACTCTTATCTTTATTATTATTATTACTATTATCATTAATATTAATATACTTTTTCTACTTTTTTGGCGGGCTGGGATTTGGGAGAAAAATTAAGGGGGGCCACACGAATGTTGAGAATTAATGAAAAAGGGGAAAATAGGG
>NC_134810.1:41032789-41035289 GCF_046742065.1 Oratosquilla oratoria | reverse complement strand
CGATTTTAATCAACGATTTGAAACTTTTCATAAGTATAAGGTTTAAAAAATAGAAAGAAAAAAATCGACATTGCCTGTCTTTTTATTATTATTATTATTATTTTTTTTTTTTTTTTTTTTTTTTTTTTTTTTTTTTTTGCATAGTAAAGACCATTTGTGGATAAGACCAGTTTAGATTACATAAAGTTTCGGTCCTTGGGAACTTTCTGGAGTACAAGAGACAAAGAATATAAACTCAGGAGTCTGCAGTGGACTTAGTGAAACAGCCGAGAGAAAGTCCCGGAAGAACACGTGGCCTTCGGAAGGTCTTCCAAGATCCTTCTCAACCTTCAAAGGGAAGATACGGAGAGATGACTGGGGAGAAAGGCAAGGGAGGAAAGGAAAGGGAGGAAAGGAAAGAGAGGAAAGGGAGATGAGAAGAAGGAAAGAGGAAAGAAATTGGGAGAGATTGATTTTCATTTATCATTAGTTATCTGTCAATTTATTATTATTTACAATTTTCCTGTTTGCTTATTATTCAACTATATGCGTTTATTTTATTTATTATCATTTATATGATTATGATCTTTATTTATTTTTCTTTTATTTATTTATCATCATTACAATTTTTTCCGCATCCGACCTAGTTATGGACCAAAAGGTGTCGGCATGCTCCTCCTTTGTAAGAAGGTGGGAAGAGATGACTGGGGGAGGGAGACGGAAAAAGAGGAAATGAAGAGGAGGAGAGGAGGAGAGGAGGAAAGAGGGAAGAAGGTGGGAAGAGATGACTGGGAGAGGGAGACGGATAGAGAAAAGAGAGAGGAGAAAAGAGGAAAGAAGATGGGAAGAGATGACTGGGGAGGGTGACGGAAAGAGAGGAAAGGGAGAGGAGGAGAGGAGGAAAGAGGGAAGAAGGTGGGAAGAGATGACTGGGGGAGGGAGACGGAAAGAGAGGAAAGGAAGAGAAGGAAAGAGAGGAAAGGCGGGGAAGGGATAAAAAGAGGAAAAGGAAAATGAGGCGGAGGTAAGAGGTAGCTGCGACAAAAAGGGACAGGGGAGTTCAATGCTAGATTATTTGTAGATTAACTGAACAATATACATACTGTACACAGAATAGTAATTGACGTACTCGTAGAGAAATGGAGATGGATCGCGGTATAGGTAGATGTATAGAAAGATGGATATCAAGACAATTAGATAGAAGCTTTAGGAATCATTTAGATAAGCATCTAAGCAAGATGCTGTAATGACTGTCATTTATTTTATATTATTTGTTGATTTCTTTTGTTATCATTTGTACGTTTGTTATTATTTGCTTGATTCTCATTTATCATTAGTTATATGTCAATTTATTATTTTTTACTATTTACCTGTTTGTTTACTATTTAACTATACGTATGCATTTCTTTTATTTATTATTATTTACTTTATCATATTTCTTCTTTAATTTATTTTATATATAATCATTTTAATTTCTTTCGCATCCGACCTTGATATGGACCAAAAGGTCTCCTGTCGGCCTTTGTAATCCTTAATAATCCTTTGTATAATAGATAGGGAGACATAACTCAATCCTTCTCCTGACCCGAAGCTAGCCAGTGAGAACCAGAGAGACAATCTGGGACGCCCACGACACTGTCTCCTTACGAAACCCTCTTCGCCCTTCGGCCAGGTCCATTGGGAGCTTTTATTATGACGACCAGCTTCCAGGTCGATGCTCCCCCTCCCCCCAGCGGAGACGCCCCCAGAAGACCCGGAAGGCGCAGCGCAGGCCATGACCCCGGACCTCACAGACGAAGAACTCGCCGCAGAGGTCCCGAGGCTAAGAAGAGACAACGAAGAGATGGCCGCGCAAGTGAAAGCGCTCCGGGAGAAGCTGAGGCACAAGAAGGCCTCTCTCGAAGAGAACACCATGGACTCGGCTCCAGATGTTCCGGAAGACCCTTCGTGCCCAGCTGAGGTGGCTCATGTCTGCCACTCGAGGAGACGCCACGGAACGTCGGACGTTGAGCCACGAGAAGTCCCGGTGGCTCAACTAGTGGATGTGTCCGAGCTGCCCAACATGATGGACGTGGCACCATAAGGCGCCCGGGGTAGCCAAATGCCCCCACAGACATGGCGCACTTCCGCTATCCACCGCGACGTTCCGGCGCGCCAGAACAGACCAGATAAAGTCCCCCGTGGTCGAGATAGTCGACCTGTCAGAGCCCACGGAGCCCGTCAAAAGGCCTGGCAACGTCGACTCGTGGCTTAACACAGTTTTAAACCCGTTAAACTGAAGGGTAAGTTCGGACAGAAAACGAATGAGAGCCCGGTCACCAACGACGAGGAGAGCCAGCCGGGTGGCTCGGAAGGGGACAAGGAGGAGCCCCATTCGCACGGGCATTCCGAAGGGACGACCTCCGGCATAATCAGGAGCAAGGATTGGCAGTGCCGCGACGAGACGTGCGCCACTGCCAATCACTGGCACGTGCACGCGTGCCGACTCTGCCTCCGTGGGCAGGGCACATCCTCCGGTGAA
>NC_134810.1:41015289-41027789 GCF_046742065.1 Oratosquilla oratoria | reverse complement strand
TGTGTGTGTGTGTGTGTGTGTGTGTAAAAATAAATAATAATAATAGTAATAGGTGTATTGGGTTAACAGTGATACAGGAGCACTGACAACATTTGGTGTAAATTTAAAACTAGTCTATTTTGGGTGCATCATGTGCTAGACATTGTGCGTGCGTGCGTGCGTGCGTGCATGCGTGCTTGTGTGTGTGTGTGTGTGTGTGTGTGTGTGTGTGTGTGATTCACCATGGTCATATGTGAGCTCAGAGCTCACATATGACCGATCTAAGGGTAATGCTGTGACCTTACACGCACACACACACACCTAACTCCCCGCCCATGAAAGTTGGAGTAACGACCCGCAGCATAGCGATAGTGAAATTATTTCAGCCCTGGGCGGGATTCCAACCCGGACCGCCGTAGTGGCAACCGGGAACTCTAACCACTGCGTGTGTATGTGTGTGTGTGTGTTCTCATGTGTACATAATGCGTGTACACATGCGCGTGTGAGTGAACAAGCAAAAAACATTTGTGCGTTCGCACACACATGTACATACACCCAAATGTACACGTGAGCAACACACGGTTTGCGTGTGGAGTCTCGTACACGCAAACAAGTACATGTACACACTCGGAACGTCCTCCTCGAATTCAATTTCCACGGAACCATTCTTCTCCTTTCTAAAGCCAACATGACGGAAAACCTTACGCCGAAGAAGGCGCTGAGGAAGACGAAGGCGAAGAAGAAGACGCCTCCGGGGGCCTTCGCCCCTCCCCCCTACCCACAACCCCGCCCACCACCACCCAAAACCCCGCCCACATTCCCATACAAGGGTTATCACACTGGGCTTCCATGAGCTTCACCAGCGCCGACGGTTGAGAGTTCGTTGAGTAAAAAACGACTTCGGTTACGATATTTGAATTTTCAAATTTCCAAATATCAAATTATCTTCCCGTCATTAATATAAAGCAAAGCTGAATGATGAACTAAGAGGTTGTAAACCTAGACGAATATCAGACATAATGTTGGAATATTCTTAGAGAAGTCTAGATTTCCGTAAGCGAAGTCCTATTCTAGTTATTCAAATGGAGGTTGGAGGTAAGATGTCGGAGGAAAAATAGCCCAGTGTGATAACCCATCAGGACCACCCACACAACCCATCCCTCCCACGGCCAAACGCTCATGAAGCCTAATCCTCAGATACCACGCCCATTTTTCTCACGCCCATACAATCGCCCAAAGCAATAAATGAGGCTGCAAGAGACCATAAGGCCAACACTAGGCAGTTCCATGACCATGACCACCTATCATCCCCATCCATAGTCATCTATCCTTCTCTTAAAAAGTGGAGTGTTTTAAGGTGAGCTCGCAATCCTACAATACACAGGACAACCCTTGTAACTTTCCCACCCGCAAGTAGGGTGTGCCGATTAATCGGTATCGGCATCGGGAAGAATCGGCATTTTTTTTTTTTTGAGGGGGGGGTGAATCGGCATTTTTTTTGTTTAATAATCGGCATTGTCATCGGCAAAATGACGTTTCTAAAAAAAAAAAAAAAAAAAAAAAATCTCGCAGATGCCGATTCACCAAAAAAGTGCCGATTCTTGCCGATGCGGATTAATCGGCACACCTCTAACCCACAGCCACCTACCCAACACCCCCCACGCCCTTCCCCCGCCAACCTTTTCGCCATACATCCTCGTCGACAACATCTTTAGATTTGAAAGGAGAAGAGGCAGGAGGAGGGGGTGGAATGTGAGAGGGAAGAAGAGGAAGGGGGAGGGAGGGAGAGGGAAAGAGTGAAGAAGGAAAAAGAGGGAGGGAGAGAGAAGGAATGGGAAGGAGAGGGAAGGAGGAAATGAGGGAAGAAGGAAAAGAGAAGGAGGGAAGGAGTGGAAGGGAACGGGAAGGAGAGTAGAAGGAAAAAGAAGGAGGGAGAGAGAGAAAAAGAGAAGGAATGGGAAGGAGAGGGAACAAGAGGGAACGAGGGAAGAAAGTAAAGGGAAGGAGGAAAGGAGAGAAGAAGGAAAAAGAGGGAGAGAAGGAGTGGCAAAGAGAGGGAGGGAGAGGGAAGGAAAAGAAGAAGGAAAAGAGAAGGAGGGGTGAGAGAGAGGGAAAGTGAGAGAGGGGGTGAGAGTGAGGGCGTGAGAAGGGCGTGAGAGGGTGGGCGTGAGAAGTGAATGAAAGGAAGCGAAGGGAGGTTGGAGAATGTGAGAGGCGTGAGACGGGAGAGAAGGGCGAGTGAGAGGGAGTGAGAGGGAGTGAGAGGGAGATGACAGAGAAGATCATGAGGGGAAAGACGAAGTGGAGTTTGTAGGAGGAGGAAGGCGAGAGAACAAGTGAAGATGATGGAGATGAAAAAAGTGGAAAATAGAAGAAAAAAATCAGTTTGAGGGAGAGGATAAGTGTGGAAGACATGGGATAAGTGGAAGAGGAAGAGGGGAGGAGGAGGAAGAGGAAGAGTGGGAGGAACAAGAAGAAGGGGACGAGGAGGAAAAGGAGGAGGAAGATGAGGAAGGGGAGGAAGGGGAGGAGAAGGAGTAAGAAGAAGAAAGAGAGCAGGAAGGGGAGGAGGAGGATCAGGAGAATGTGGAAAAGAATGTGGACGAGAGAATGAAGACGAGGGTGGAGGAGGAGAAGGAGGTGGAGGAGAAAGTGGAGGAGGAGTTGAAAAGGCTAAAGAAGACGAGAGAGGAGTGAAGGACGGAAGTACGAAATGAGGGGAGGAGGAGGAGGAGGAGGAGGAGGAGGAGGAGGAGGAGGAGGAGGACGAAGAAGAAGAGGAGGAGGTACTAGAGCCTCTACAGACCTGGAGATCAAGTGTCTAGGGAGACCCACTTGAAGACGGAGAACGAGGACAGACGGGACGAGACGGGACTGGACGGGACGGGACGGGACGAGACGAGACGGGACTGGACGGGATGGACGGGACGGCACGAGACGGGACGTAATGGACGGTACGGGACGGGAAGGGACGGGACGGGACTGGACGGGACTGGACGGGACTGAACGAGAAGGGACGGAATGAGACGGGACGGGACAAGACGGGACTGGACGAGACGGGACTGGACGGGACGGGATTGAACGGGATGAAATGATCCCAGAATCGCTGCGCTCCGAGTCGTTATTCCAACTCTCGTGGGCGAGTTGGGTGTGTGTGCGTGTAAGGTCACAGCAATACCCATAGATCGGTCATATGTGAGCTCTGAGCTCTCTTCTAGGAGGGGGATAACTGTCGATCACGAGCCCAAGACGTGATCCAAAATCATGGTGAATAACACACACAATTAAACATGGTAATTTGAAAATATGTGATATTGCCTAATTTGGAGTCATACATAGATTTTGAAGCCAGGCAGGATCATTGGAAACAGGATCCCATAAGTGTTGTTCTTTTCCTATGTACTGTAATTGGGTAAATACACATGCGCGTGCGCAAATACGTATAGAGAAAGAGAGAGAGAGAGAGAGAGAGAGAGAGAGAGAGAGAGAGAGAGAGAGAGAGAGAACAGAAGCGGCGCTTGGGAGAGGGAAAGAGGAATCACGTGTGTGGGGAGGAGGAAGAAGAGGAGGAAGAGGAGAAAAAGATGGATAAGGAGGAGGAAGAGAAGGAGGAGGAGGAGGAATAGGAAGAGGAGGAAAAGGAGGAGGAGGAAAAGGAAGAGGAGGAAAAGGAGGAGGAGGAAAAGGAGGAGGAGGAAAAGGAAGAGGAGGAAAAGGAGAATAAGGAGGAAGAGAGGGAAAAGAAGGAAAAGGAAGAAGAAAATGAGGAGGAGGAGGAAGAAGAGGAGGGGAAGGAGATGAGGAAAAGGAGGAGGAGAAGGAAGAAGAAGGGGAAGAAAATGAGGAAAAGGAGGAGGAGGAGGAGGAGGAGGAAAAGGAGGTGGAAGAGGAGGAAAAGAAGGAAAAGGAGGAAGAAGAGGAGAAGAAGGAAGAGGAAAAGAAGGAAGAGGAAAAGAAGGAAAAGGAGGAAGAGGAGGAGGAGGAAGAAGAGAATGAGGAGGAAGTGGGAGGAAGAGAAAGTGGAGGAGGAAGAGGAAGAAGAGGAGGAAGAAGAGTGGGATGATAATGATGATGAGGAGGTGGAGGAAGAGGAGGGGGATGATGATGATGAGGAGGAGGAAGAGGAGGGGGATGATGATGATGAGAAGGAGGAGGAGGAAGAGGAGGGGGATGATGATGAGGAGAAGGAAGAGAAGGAGGAAGAGGAGGAGGAGGAGGAGGAGGAGGAGTAGGAGTAGGAGGAGTAGGAGGAAAATCTTTTTTAGCAACGAAAATTTGGCATGGCCAAAGGGTGGGTGGGTGGGTGGGTGGGGGGGTCGTCTAAAATTCCAAAGGAACTTTCCAGTACTGACGTTAAGGCCGCTGCCGCCTCCGCCTCCTCCTCCTCCCCCTCTTCCTCCTCTCCTTCTTCCTCCTTCTCTTCGTACTCCTCCTGCTCTTTTTCCTCCTCCTCCTCCTCACCTTCTTCCTCCTGCTCCTCCTCTTCTCCCTCCTGCTCCTCCTTTTCCTCCTTCTACTCTTCCTCTTTTTCTCCCTCCTCCTCCTCCTCCTGCGCCTCCTCTTCTTCCCCCTCCTCCTCCTCCTCCTCCTCTTTGTCCATGGCCCTCGATCAGCCTTTTCAGGAAAGCGTCTGCAGAGTCGGGGGCGCCTGGAAAGAAGAAGAGGAGGAGGAAGAGGAAGAGGAGGAGGAGGAGGAGGAGTCAATACGTACACGGAGTCTCCCCTTGAAGGATCAGAAGACGAACTACTTGTCACCGAAACAACTAACTACCTGCTTGAGTGCCTGCCCGCTTGCCTGCTCAGCAGGACATCCTTCTGCTGCCTGCCTGTTTGCCTGCTTCCAGCAGTCTGTTTTTGCCTGCCTGCTTGCCTTCTTCCAGCAGTCTGCTGCCTGCCTGCTTACTTGCCTGCTTCCAGCAGTCTGTTTTTGCCTGCCTGCTTCCAGCAGTCTGCTGCCTGCCTGCTTACTTGTCTGCTTCTAGCAGTCTGTTTTTGCCTACCTGCTTGCTTGCTTACCATCCCTCTTTCCCTATCTACCAAACCTACTTGCAACCACATACAAGCATACTAACTCGTAACTTATCTACCCAAAACTTCATCCACTCTTATCTACCTTATCTACCTCATCTACTGAACTCCCAAGTCTGTCATTCAGCAGGAAACCTCTTACGAGCAAGCTTATCTCCCAGCTACAAAACGACCCCATTTTCGGACGTTATTTCCCGACTCGGTTACGAACAGCCGCCAGCCCCGCCCCAGCCCCCAGCCCTCGTGGTGGCTGTGGCGGCTTGTGGTGGTGGTGGTGGTTGCAGGGGTGTTAATTCAGTGTTGCAGCTGATTGTGGTGTTAAAGTGATGGAGACAATATTGATGGTGGAAGATGAGGGGAAACAAGGGGAGGAAGAAGAGGAGGAAGAGGAAGCGGAGGAGGTAGAGGAAGATGAGGAGGAGGAGGAGGAAGAGGAGCAGGAGAAGGAAGATGAGGAGGAAGAAAGGGAGGAGGAGGAAGAAGAGGAAGAGGAAGGTGAGGATGAGGAGGAAGAGGAGGAGAAGGGGAGAGGTGAACCAGGAGATGGTGTGGTGAAAGTGGTGTAGGCGTTGATTATGTCGTCGTAGTATTGTTGTTGATGGTGGTGGTGATTGTGGTGCAGAAGGTAGTGTTGGATGATGATGACGAGGGTGATAAAGATGGTGAAGATGATAATGGTGATAATGATGATGGTGATCATGATGATGATAATGATGATAATAGTGATTATGATGGTGATCATGATGACGGTGATGATAATGATGATGACGATGATGATGAAGGGAAGGTGGGAGTGTAAAGAGGGAGAGAGGGAAGTAGGGAAGGAGGGAAGGAGTGAAGGAGAGAGAGAGAGAGAGAGAGAGAGAGAGAGAGAGAGAGAGAGAGAGAGAGAGGGAAGTGGGTGGGAGAGAGGGAGTCACCGGGACGTCCACCTCCACCCAAGTACATAATACCATAAAAATGGAGGAGACTGGAAGAGACCATAAGGCCTATACTAGGGAGTTCCATGTCCATTACCACCTATTATCCCTATCAATGAAATTATTTAATTCTCTCTCTCTCTCTCTCTCTCTATATATATATATATATATATATATATATATATATATATATATATATATATATATATATATATATATATATATATAGTTTCATAGCTCATTACATGGTTCCTAGGTTTATACCAGCACAGTTCGAACTCAGGAACTGAACGATCTCTTCATTCTCGCTTTTGTCGCGCCCGCGGCGAGCCGCAAGCGCGGCGCGGTGCGGGATCCGCGGTTCCGGCAACGCCGCTGATGAATGTCATCGCCGCTTCTCTCTCTTTCTCTCTCTCTCTCTCTCTCTATATATATATATATATATATATATATATATATATATATGTGTGTGTGTGTGTGTGTGTGTGTGTTTTCTCTCTATCTCTCTTCATGATGCATCCACTGCCTTTAACAAACACTGAGGGCAAAGGTGAAGAACCTATCCCTGGGACGCGAAGTCTATCACCGCGTTAAGAAGTGGGCGGGGGTGGGCGGTGTGGGCGGAGGTGGACGGTGTGGGCGGGGGATGGGTAGTGGGAAGGTCTTGCTTCAACTGATTGAAATCGTCTTATCCCAGCCAGTACAACCTCTCTCTCTCTCTCTCTGTGTGTGTGTGTGTGTGTGTGTGTGTGTGTGTGTGTGTGTGTGTGTGTGTGTGTGTGTGTGTGTGTGTGCGCGTGTTTACACATTCGTATGGTCGGCTTGATGTTATGGAAGAAATGGCTGTCATTGTACTGACTGACGATACAATGTGGTACGATGTATGCATGAACACACCTACACACATATGCACACACACGAACACATATGCACACGCACACACGTGCATACACACACACACGTCCACACACGCGAACACATGCACACACACACATACACGTCCACACACACACACACACGCATATACACACATACGTGCACACATGCAAGCACATGCACATGCACGCACACACACACACGTGCACACACACACATACACATGCGCGCACACACACATAAACGAACGAACGAACACACACACACACACACACACACACACACAAGAGACCGGGTAGAACATACAATATTCATATCCAGACACGAGGTCTGAAAGAGCCTTCCGGAGCTTCTGCCACCGTTACTGTCGGACCCAGACTCCTCCAGAGGCTTGAGGAGTTTTCCAGTTCTTCCCCGAAGAAGAGTTCGGGAGTTCCTCAGCGAGATCCCGCGACTCCCGAAGCCTGCGTGTGGACTCCCAGAGGGCATTGGGAGCGCTCCTCTCTCTCTCTCTCTCTCTCTCTTTTTATTTTTTATTTTTTGGTGTCGGGAGGAGGTTATGCAGGATGAGGGCAAAGGTCCATGCAGTGTTGCCACTGTGATCTATGCCAGTTCCCACAACTGAGTGAGATTTTTCCACAAAAATTCCCACAAGGAAATCTGGATTTCCACATATTTTTTCCCACAAAAAGAATTATTATTATGTACACAAATAAGTTCATTGCAACATATAATTTGCTCACAAAACATTCCATGTGAGCAAGTTTCTTAGACACAAATTTGTGGATAATTTCCCACAAAATGGCATCGGTGGTCCGTGAAGGGTTATATGTCAATTTATTATTATTTACTATTTACCCGTTTGTTTATTATTTGACTATACCTATGCATTTATATACTTCATTTATTATCTACATTATATTTCTTATTTGTTCATTTATTCATTTATTTATCATGATCATATTTTTCGCATCCGACCTAGATATGGACCAAAAGGTCTCATGTCGGCATGCTCCGCCTTTGTAATCCTTTGACTAAGGGGAGGGGGGGAATGGGACGCGAAAAGTGGGGAGAATAAAGGGAGATGGGAGGTTAAGAGGGGGAGTGAAAGAGAATGGAGGGGGGGTGCTGGATCAAGTGGGAGGGGACGAAGATGAAAAGAGGAGATGAAAAATGGAAGAGAAAAAGAGTTAATGAGTGAGGATGAATGTGATAATAATGCTCTTGTTGTTGATGATGATGATAAGGATGATGTTGATGATGAGGATGACGAGCAGGTGGAGGTGGAGGAGGAGGAAGAGGAGGAGGAGGAGGTGGTGGAAGCTATTGAGAAGAAAGAGGAGGAAGAGAAAGAAGAGGAAGATGATGGGGAGGATTAGGTTGAGGAGGAAGAGGAACAGGGAGAGGAGGAAGAGGAGGAAGAGGAACAGGAAGAGGAGGAGAAGGAGGTGGGGGACCAAGAGGAGGAGGAGGAGAAGGAAGAGGAAGTGGACGACGTGGGGAACCAGGAAGAGGTGGAGGAGGAGAAGGAGGAGGCTGAGGAGGAAGAGGAACAGGAAGAGGAGAAGGAGGTAAATGAGGAGGAAGAAGGGGAGGAGGTAGATGAGGAGGAAGAAGAGAGGAGGGGAAGGAAGAAGGGGAGGAGGGGGAGGATGAAGGGGAGGAGGAGAAGGGGGACCAGGAAGAGGAGGAAGAAGGGGAGGAGGAGGAGGAGGATGAAGGGGAGGAGGAGGGGGACCAGGAAGAGGTGGAGGAGGAGGAGGGGGACCAGGAAGAGGAGGAAGAAGAAGAGGAGGACCAGGAAGAGGAGGAAGAAAGAGAGGAGTAGGGGGACCAGGAAGAGGAGGAAGAAAGAGAGGAGTAGGGGGACCGGACCAGGAAGAGGAGGAAGAAGGGGAGGAGGAGGAGTAGAATCAGGAGAAGGAAGAAGGTGAGGAGCAGGAGTGGAATCAGGAGGAGGAAAGGGAGGTGGAGGAGGAGCAGAATCAGGAGGAAGGGGAGGAGGAGGAGGAGTAGAATCAGGAGGAGGAAGGGGAAGAGGAGGAGGAGGAGCAGAATCAGGAGGAAGGGGAGGCGGAGGAGGAGGAGTAGAATCAGAAGGAGGAAGGGGAGGAGGAGGAGGAGGAGGAGGAGTAGAATCAGGAGGTGTTACTGGTGCAGACGTGGGTGTTGGAGGTGCTGGTGGTGGTGATGGGAAGTACAAGTACACTCTTGCCCCTGGCCGTCGAATGGAAAGGAAGGAAGGAAGGAAGGAAAAAAATCCGAAAATAAAACAATCTGTAACTTGACGCTTCACCGCAGAAACAGAAAACGAGCTAAGAAGAAAATTATCAAGAAGAGGAAGAAGAAGAAGAAGAGGAAGAAAAAGAATGAGGATGCGGAGGAGGTGGAGGAGGAGGAGGAGGAGACGAAGACGTAGAAGCAGAAGAAGAAAAATCAGAAAAAGAAAAATAATCAGAAGAAGAATGAGAAGCAGAAGAAGAATGAGAAGAGTGGGAAAAAGAAGAAGAAGAAGAAGAAGAGGAAGAAGAAAAAGAAGTAAAACCAAAGAAGTAGAAGAAGAAAAGTCAAAGAAGATGAAGAATCAAATTTCGAAAACCAGACGAAGTTTGAAAGATTCCCCAAAGGACTCCCTCGAAGAACGAGTTTCGAGATGACGTGGCCCCTGGAGAGAGTCTGTGTCTGTGAACTGATTTCATAGGCTAACAGCCGAACTCCTGGGTCAACACGCCCATGGCACTGCTGCAGTGGGCTGAAGGCGGCAGTGCCGGCAGTGAAATGCAGTGTAAATTCAAACGAAAACGCCTTTTGATCCAATACAGGGACAGAAAGAAGCGCAGTGCATAACAGTGAAACACTGAAGCCAGTTACTAATACTGCAACCAAAACTACTACTACTACTACTACTATAACTATTACACTGATTTTATCAGAATTTATTATACTAAAAACATACATACATATACCAAGGCTTTTTCCCCCTTCCAAGGGAGGTAGCCAAAAAGGGAAAGGCATAAAAACACTCCCACCCATTTCATCCCCAAATACACTCCACACCCCTCCCACCCTCCCTCTCATCTAAAAACATACTAACAATAATAAACCTTTCACCCACATAAAATCACATACAAGATTTAATTCACATACACTCACACCAACACACAATCTTTCCCCCCATCATATGGGGCGGTGGCTTCATAAAATGCGCATAAACACATACGTGTACAAGTCACATCCTTTCATCTTTGGCGTGCAACTGTTGATCCACTTTCACCAACCTGCCTGTGCAAGATGGCTTTCTCTCTGGTTCAAGTTTGTGACTCAACTAACCGCGCGGTTAGCGCCGTTGCGGAGGCGGAGGCGGTTGTGGCAGAAGCCTTCTATTGGAGCAAAGTTATCCTATCGTTGAGCCCCCCCCCCACCCCGCCTCAGGCTCCGGCCGGGTCAATCCACAATCCGGCATCAATTCCCCTTCAACTACTCCCCTTCCACACTCGCCTCTATTGCCGTCAATTCCCTGCGAGGATTTCGAGAAATCCCAGAAATCCCGCTCGGACGAAATCTTCTTTTTTTCTTCTTTAAAGATGAAATCCTCCAAAGTTTTTTTTTTCTTTGATCCTGAGACGCACGACGGGGGAGAGTAAGGAACCGAATCCCGCATCTCCCCCTCTCCCCCCCTCCTTCCCCTCCACATTCATCGACCCGTGGACTCCACTGTTCTTTCAACCTCCTCCCAGTTCTCTAATTACTTGTAGTAGTAGTAGTAGTAATGGTTGTGGAAGTAGTAGTAGTAGTAATAGCAGCAGTAGTAGCAGTGGTTGTGGTAGCAGTAGTAATGTAGTTGTAGTAGTAGTAGTAGTGGAAATAGTAGTGTGTATTGCAGCCGTAGCATATGCGGGAGCACAAATACAAACTATGGTATATATATATATATATATATATATATATATATATATATTTATTGAGACATTCTGACAGGTAGACGTAAGTGGAGTACGAAACACAGGAGTCTTAGTCTGAGTTTATCCCTGACTAGTTTCACAGGTATTCCTTTGAAAAATCATACCTGCGAAACTAGTCAAGAATAAACTCAGACTAAGTCTCCTGTGTTTCCTACTCCACTTACGTATATATTTGTATATATATATATATATATATATATATATATATATATATATATATATATATATATATATATGCTAAATTGGGTGCATTTACGAGAGGGATTAAAGTCCAACCAATATATCTTTCTTCTTTTCTTTCTTTCTTTCTTTCTTTTTTGGGGGGAGGGGAATTTTCTCTGCTTGCACCTTTCTTTGGCACGGGCAGAATAATGGTCGCCGTTGTAATGAAACTCACATCTTTACTTCTCCTTCCGCGTAGCTGTGCGTCGAATTTGCTCAACGCTCGAATGCGAAGCGTGGGAGGGGGTGGGGGGACGGGCCGTGTGCAACAAGAAGATTTCTTGGAAGCAGCAGAAGGAGCTGGAGGAGGAGGAGGAGGAGGACCTGGAGAAGGAGGAGGAGCAAGAGGAGGACCTTCCGACGCCTCGTACTCCAACCCCCCCCCAAAAAAAAAAAAAAAAAAAAAAAAAAAGCTAGCTCGGTCTCGTAACACAACACTGTTCGTCGTTCATACGTCATACGTATAAATACGTCATTACACGTCATTAGTAAACGTCACTTGGTAATAATCGTACGTCTTTAATGAGCTGAAGGTTAGGGGTATCAAAAGTCGCTTCTTAGAAAAACAAGAACATTTTTACTTTGCTCTTTCCGAGATCTTATAAATGTGTGTATATATTATATATATATATATATATATATATATATATAATATATATATATATATATGTGTGGTGTGTGTGTGTGTGTGTGTGTGTGTGTGTGTGTGTGTGTGTGTGTACTTTTTGCAAACACGATCGAGGCTTACAAGGAGCTCGCTGTTCAGCTGAGGACTCAAACCTAGCCAATACGTAACAAATGGACATTGACTTAACCAATTGAGCTATGAATAGGGATATATCTATGTACTAGAAACCATTCAGTGTGTACTGTAATGTATATATATATATATATATATATATATATATATATATATGTGTGCAAAAAAAACACAAAACCACGTGATCAAATAAATTGCTGATAACCACATAGGAAACCGGAAAAAGAAACTAAAATTCCCAAGCGCTTTCGTGATATTTCACATCTTCAAGGGAATATAAAGGAAAAAAGTTAACACATGGTATATAAAGAGTTTGGAAATAAACTGGGAAAGGTACATTACAGTCCAAGAAAATGCAACAAATAAATAAATAAATAAATAAAAATTGAAAAAAAAAAAATGCAATTTGATTACAAATTTCATCAATGATAAAATTATCCAATTTAAAAATCGCGTGGCTAATACTAAAAAAATCTGAAGGTTCTAACTTTAATATCATCCATGGGATTTTGAAATTGGATCACTTTATCACTGATAAAATTTGTAATAAAATTACTTTTTTTTCAAAAGGAGCAAAAGGCAAGAGGAACTGAAGGAAAGGGAAAATATTTGGGGTGACGGGGAAGAAGTTCCTTCGTAAGACTAATAATAACACCCCATCACCTCACCCCTCACCCCATCACCCCCTGTGGACTCGACATCTTTAATCACAAACAAAACAAAAATCGAAAACCAACATCCTCGTCTGGGAGC
>NC_134810.1:40945289-41010289 GCF_046742065.1 Oratosquilla oratoria | reverse complement strand
CGACAGAAGACAGAGTTCAGGATTGTAACATTTTACCATGTCAATAATTTGCTTTCAATATTTTCATCATTTTCACGTTCTGACCTCCGCCTAATGATTTTATTCAGCAACTGAGTTAAATCATTCTTCCCTACTCTACTAAATTGACGCAGCCCGAAGGGATATCTCCCCGCCTTCTCCTTTCATGCATGAGGTGACGGAGAGGGGGGGGTCACCGATTTAATGAAGCGGCCTTGCTGTGGATATGCTGTGTCTTGCGACACTGCTTTTTATCCAAGACAGTGGGCGAGATGCAGGGATGACCCGTCATCCAGGAGGTGCCAAGAGGGAGGGAAAGGGATGGATGGGAGTGGAGTATGTTGGGGATGGAATGAGTGGGAGTGGTTTTTATGCCCTTTTTTTTTTTTTTTTTGGCTACCTCCCTTGTTAGGGGGAAAGCCTTTGGTATAGTATGTATGAACTCTATTCTAATTCTAAAGTGTTCTTAAGTTCACGAACTTAATTCTGTCTAATGTCAGTCGATTCTCTTGATCTAAATAGGAAGAGGATGGGGATCGTTATGGTAAGGGGGTTAAGTATTTTTGAAATATCAAAGAACGCCCCACTTCAACTTACTTGTTACCAAAGACTTTGCTAATCACTTGCAAAGGAGGAACTAATTAGGCCGAACCTCTTTCACAGACTTCTTACCTGGAATAGGAAAAAATTATAATAATAAATGCTTATATCGTGGATACAGGCTACAGAAAAAATATATATAAAGATTACAGTAACGTACATGTCTACGAACTTGAATTTTTTACGATAAACCTTATATTCCTCAGTTAAATGCTCACACATGCATACGCCCTCATTCAGATTGTAAGACAAAATATCCTATCGAGAAATCAGGATCCAAAAGAGAAAATACGAGTACAATGGTGAAGTATATACCACTTCCTATTGATATATAATATATATATATTATTATATATATATATAAATATATATATATATATATATAATAATATATATATGAGACTTATTAACCCACTGTTGGAGAATGACATAAGATGGACAGATAGTCTGTATATTTCGACACCTATCAGTGGTCCTTTTCAGCAGAATGATGCACAGTGTGGAATGAACTGTATAAATTCTCTCTACATTATGTATCATTCTGCTGAAGAGGATCATAGTGGTCGAAATATACAGATTATCTGTCCATCTTATCTCATTCTCCGGCAGTGGGTTAATAAGTCTCATTATGTACAGCTCCATTATACATACATACATACATATACCAAGGCTTTTTCCCCCTTCCAAGGTAGCCAAAAAGGGAAAGGCATAAAACACTCCCACCCATTTCATCCCTAAATACACTCCACACCCCTCCCACCCTTCCTCTCATCTGAGCACCTCCTGGATGACAGGTCATCCCTGCACCCTGCCCACCGCCCTGGGTCAGAAAGCAGTGTCGCAAGACACAGTACATCCACAGCAAGGCCGCTTCATTTAATCGGCGACCCCCCCTCTCCGTCCCCCTTTGCATATAAGGAGAGGACGGGGAGAAATCCCTTCGGGCTGCGTCAAAATTTACTCACACATACTACCCCACCCCCCCGCCCATTCCTCCTCATACAGTCACAACATCATCCATATACAACCATTCTCCACTCACCTCTGTCTTCCGTCCTCTCCCTTCCTTCCTCCCTTCCAACTACATTATACCTTCATATATATATATATATATATGTGTATATATATATATTTGTACAACTTATATCTCTCTTGATGGCGCAGTCGGCTAAGTCACTAACACTTGTCGCGTGCTAGCCCAGGTTCGAGTCCTTGGCTGTACCACGTTTCAATTTCTGCATGTTGACCTCGAGTTTGTCGATGTTGATGGCTTAGAATTAAAGTGTATTGGGGTTGATATATATATATATATATATATATATATATATATATATATATACACACATATATGTACAACAATGAATGGGTCATAGTGATTAGAGATACATTTAACAACCACAATGCACTTTAATTCTAAGCCATCAAAGGCCAGCATGCTTGAAATTGAAATGTGGTACTACCCAGGACTCGAACCGGGCATCCTCATGACAAGTACCACAGTGACTTTCCAACTAGGCCATTAAGAGAGATTATCTCTCTTGATGGCCTAGTTGGAAAGGCACTGTCGCACTTGTCATGAGGATGCCCGGTTCGAGTACTGGGCAGTACCACATTTCAATTTCAAGCATGCTGGCCTTTGATGGCTTAGAATTAAAGTGCATTGTGGTTGTTAAATTATATATATACATATATATATATATATATATATATATATGTATATATATATTGATGAATCCAAGAGAGTAATACCTCGGCATCGCATAGCCGTACTTGCCCTTCTTCATGGCGAATGAATTACAGCGTGAAAAATAAAAATAAAAATATCTTCTCTTTTTTTTTTGCTCTATAGCGAAGCCCGCTTTCCTCAACTGAACAAACCGGAAATATATCTTATTTGAGTAATTTTTTCCTGTATTTTGTGATGTTTATATTAGCATCATAAAAATTGCGTGAATTAATTGAGCAGAATGTTTACATATAAAACCGGCCTGTCATTGATTAAATGTTTTTCAAATTTGCGAAAAAAAAATAATAATGGGAATACGAGGTCGCTCGGCAAAAGGAGGATGAAAACAACGGTCCACTGTGTACAAGTACTTCACATGAGAAAAAAATGCACAAATCTTTATCACATTCAGGAAACCCTAGGTAAACACCTGAAGAAACAAACAAATAAAACACAAACAATGGAACTCAGTGTACATGTAATTCACACGAAAAAGAAAAATATAACATTCAGCAAACACCAGGTAAACACCATAAAAACACAAACCATGGACCTCAGTGTACATGTAATTCTCACGAAAGAAAAAGAAAAACGTCTTTATCGTATTCAGAAAACACCGGGCAAACACCAGAAAAACACAAACCCGACAAACAGCTGCAGCGTCTCTACAAAATGTATATTCGTTGAATCTAACAATACCTACGCGCATTAAACATGCGACAAACACAGGATAACCCCATGTTATCAAATGGACAAACACAGGAAAAACACACGTAATCAAGGGGACAAACACAGGAAAAAATGTAATCAAGGGGACAAACACAGGAAAAACACACGTAATCAAGACACAGGAAAAACACACGTAATAATGGGGACAAACACAGGGAACCCACATAATCAATTGGACAAACACATGAAAACCCACTTAATCAGGGGAACAAACACAGGAAAAACCCACGTAATCGAGGCGACAAACACAAGAAAAAACCCACGTAATCAATAGGGAAAACACAGGAGAGAGACGTAATCAAGGGGACAAACACAGGGAAAACCCACTAGTCAAGGGGACAAACACAGGAAAAACCCACGTAATCAAGGGGACAAACACAGGAAAAACCCACGTAATCAAGGGTACAAACACAGGAAAAACCCACGTAAACAAGGGGACAAACGGTGGACAAGTGTTGGCAAACAAACCCTGATCACAGGTTCAAATAAGGAGTGTGAAATTTCCCTGTAAGACAACCCACACGGGTGACATCGAATGACCTGCGGTGACCTGGGGTGACCTGGTTAACAATGACCATGACAACGACAGTGTGTTCCAAAAAACATACACACACACAACACCCAAGACCGATGACAAACCAGCATGGTTACATATGCTGTCAGCATAAACAGATATCCTAAGTAAGTTAGAAAGTTGTCCTTACGTCTGTATTGACAGCACACATTAACGATGAAATATAAAATCTAAGTGATTACAGATCAGAATTACGAGATGTGTTTTCAGTGTGAACAGATTTCCCAAATGATAACTGTACCAACCATTTTTTAATCTTTGTTGAGAGTACAAGTCTAGACACACACATACACACACGTACACACACACACAAACATACACGCATATACGTACACATACGCACACAAACACACACCCGTACACAAAAACATACACAAATACACACTAGCACGCACATACGAGAGAGAGAGAGAGAGAGAGAGAGAGAGAGAGAGAGAGAGAGAGAGAGAGAGAGAGAAAGAGAGAGATAGAGAGAGAGAGGCGTCGCTGCATATGATAAACATATCGCCCACTATGCTGATCATATTGGGAAAGCATATGCTAATGTCCTCGCCCGTTACCAGAACCGGTTGGTGATTTACCGGACTGCAAGTTGCACGTGGACACGGGATCGATGCTCTCCCCCTCCAACAGGACCTCCAAATACCCTCCAAACGCACACAACCCTTCAATCGGAGGCAAAGAATGAGGATTAAATAATAAATATCCATGTCTACAAAATACCTGCGACTGATCAACGCAAAATAAATAAATAAATGAGTGAATCAAGGAATCTATAAATCCAGTTAGTTATTGTGTACATCCACAAATATAATAAATGAATCTGCCAAACATTACAACGTATAATGACACAAACATAATCTCACGATATATATATATATATATATGTATATATATACATACATACTAGCACAGGTTCAAGTCCTTGGGTGTACCACGTTTCAATTTCTGAATGTTAGCCTCCTCAAGTTTCTCGATGTTCGTGGCTTAGAATGAAAGTGAATTGTGTATATATATATATATATATACATATATATATATATATATATATATGTGTATATATATATATGTGTGTGTGTGTGTATATATATATGTATATATATATACGTATATATTATATATATATATATATATATATATATATATATACATATAACAATCACAAACGTGTCAAAGATATGATGGAAGAATCAGACACTTCTGAAATACACATAACGAACGCTATCACCGCGCCGTGTGTGTGTGTGTGTGTGTGTGTGTGTGTGTGTGTGTGTGTGTGTGTGTGTGTGTGTGTGTGTGTGTGTGTGTGTGTGTGTGTGCGTCTGTGTGTGTCAATGGAATGCACATAATCTTATGCACGCTATGAAACCCCCACGCATTTGTGTTAAAACACCAGGAGTGCACATTTGCCTCAAAACACGTGGGCTACAGAACCCAAGAAGACCTCCTTGAAGAACACCACGGAACTCCAAGACTCTCATCGAACTCCATCAATCCGGTGAAGACCTTAATGCATCAAGCTTCTGATATAGAGACACAGGGGGCCGACCCAAGCCTGAAGGCTGTCTGGATGGACCTTTACCCCCCTGAGACCCCCAGCTTACCTGCTCAGTGGCACAGAATTGCCTGGTTTTAATTTGAGGAAAATTGATCAAATATGTCACCACATCGACATGTACACGATCTCGAACCGAAAAGGGGGATTGTTACTTCTGGTCGTTTATGCTAAACACTTAGGCGCTCGAACTGTAGGTGGACATTTGTTTTCTCTCTCGCCTCTCTCTCTCTTCCTCTCTCTTCATTACAATCCTACTTCACTTTACACTAGCGCCTTGCGTCCCTCAATCCCTCACTCCTTCCCCCTCTCTCTCTCTCTCCCTCTCTCTTTACCCTCGCGCCTGACGCTCCTCAATCCCTCCTTCCCTCAATTTCTACATTCTTCTCTCAACCTCTCCATTCTCATTGTCTATCCATCCACTCTCTCTCTCTCTCTCATACACACAGTGGTAGCAATCGCAACTGCTGTCACAGCGGTCCGGGTTCGAATCCCGTCCAGGGTTGAAATAAGTTCAGTATCGCTGCGCTGCGAGTCGTTACTCCAACTCTCGTGGGAGGGGAGTTGGGTGTGTGTGTGTGTGTGTGTGTGTCCGTGTAAGGTCACAGTATTACCCATAGATCGGTCATACGAGTTCTGAGCTCTCGGCCGGGAGGGAAATGGCTGTCGATCGCGAGTCCAACGCGCGATCCGAGACCGTGGTGAATGAATGAATGAATATACGACACACACAGCAATCCTCATAGATTATGCCATATACGAGCTTCGATCTCTCATCCGGTAGGGTAATAGCTGTCGATCACGAGACCAACACGTGACCCGAGGCCGTGTTGGTGAACTACGCTTTATGCCCCCCCCCCAAAAAAAAATAAAAAAAATAAACGCTTTATGCCCAGTATCCCACCCGCCCCAAAAAAAGTCACTTTCATGACATAAACACGAAATATCCCGCCCCCTCCACTTTCCAGCCCCGCCCCACCCCCTCTTCCGCTGTGATGAACACAAACAGAAGCAATACGTGATTGTATTACTCTCCAAAAAGCAAGCCGTGGAAATAAGAGCGATTCTTGCGCTTCATTCCAGGACTCCTGGAATGACACCCAAAACATCTGGAATGACATTCAGGATATCACTTCTTCCTTTCCTCTTCCTCCTTCAACTCCCCCTTGTCGTTTCATTCCAGGACTCCTGGAATGACAGCCAGGATATCCCTTCTTCCTCTCCTCCTCCTCCTCCCCACAACCCTCCTTGTCGTTTCATTCCAGGACGTATGGAATGACATCCAGGACATCCCTTCCTCCCACCAACCCTCCTTATCGCTTCATTCCAGGACTCCTGGAACGACATCCAAGACATCCCTTCTTCCTCTCTTCCTCCTACCAACCCTCCTTATCGTTTTATTCCAGGATTCCTGGAATGACATCCAGGACATCCCTTCTTCCTACCAACCCCTAATCCCTTTGTCGCTTCAATCCAGGACTCCTGGAATGACACCAAAGACTCCTGGAATGACATCAAGGATATCCCTTCTTCCTCTCCTCTTCCTCCCCGCCCCAGACCCTTTGTCGCTTCATTCCAGGACCCCTGGAATGATATCCTGGATATCCCTTCTTCCTCCCTCCCCCAACCCTTGCCGCTTCATTCCAGGGCTCCTGGAATGACATCCAGGATATCCCTTCTTCCTCTCCTCTTCCGCCAACCCACCTTGACGCTTCATTCCAGGACTCTTGGAATGACATCCAGGACATCCCTCCTTCCTCTCCTCTTCCTCCCACCAACCCCTAACCCCCCTTGCCGCTTCATTCCAGGACTCCTGGAATGACATCCAGGACATCCCTTCCTCCTCTCCTCTTCCACCAACCCACCTTGACGCTTCATTCCAGGACTCTTGGAATGACATCCAGGATATCCCTTCTTCCTCTCCTCTTCCTCCCCTAACCCCTACCCTCCCCTCTCCCTTCCACTTCCATCCATCCCCTCTCACATGTCCCTAATATTCCCTAAACCTTATTTTCCCTAGCTGGAATTCCCTAACTTAGAGTTCCTTTGTTTATAAATGTAGACCATGTGTCAGCATTATTAAGACCAGACCCCGCTCATCGGACATAACAAGAGATTCCAAGAACATAAGAATGGAGAAGACTGCAAGAGGCCATAAGGCCTACACTAGGCAGTTCCATGTCCATTACCATCTTTCATCCTTATCCAAAAAGTTACCTCATCTTCTCTTAAAACATGTGGTTGTTAAGTCTTTTCTATTCATTAACCACTCTGTTGGTAAACCAGTTCTTGTGTATTTCCTTCTTGAACCTAATCAAGACTATCAAGTGTTTTTGAGTACTGAAAGACTTCTTGCATATGCTGTATGTCTCGAAATTCTCAAGTAGCACAAAGAATCCCTAAAGACGATGAAGGAATCCATAATTGCACCAATGGTCGTCTAGCCTATATTTAACACGAGAGAGAGAGAGAGAGAGAGAGAGAGAGAGAGAGAGAGAGAGAGGGAGAGAGAGGGAGATGGAGAGTGGGAGAGTGAGGGAGAGGAGGAGAGAGTGGGAGAGTGAGGGAGAGGACGAGAGAGTGGGAGAGTGAGGGAGAGTGAGGGAGAGAGAGTGAGTGAGAGTGAGAGAGTGAGTGAGGGAGAGTGAGGGAGAGGGAAGGAGAGAGTGAGAAAAAGTAAGGGAGAGTGAGAGGAAGAGTGAGGGAGAGAGTAAGAGAGAGGGAGGGAGGGAGAGTGAGAGGGTGAGGAAGAGTGAGTGAGAAAGTGAGAGAGAGGAAGAGTGAGGGAGAGAGTGAGGAAGAGACAGAGAAAGGAAGAGTGAGGGATAGAGGGAGAGAGTGAGGTAGAGAGTGAGAGAGAAACAGAGAATATTCCTTAGCAATCACCCTCCCCACTCCCACCCCCACCCTCCACCCGTTAATCTCCTTACATCCCTATCCGCCGCCCCGTCCACCGATTACATCCTGTCCTCCCCCCCTCCCCCACATTCCTCCTCCGATCTATCAAAGCCTCTCCCCAGCATCCCTCCCATCCCCACCTCTTCCTCCCTCCTACTCTCATCCTCGCCACACGTCACACTCTTGCCCACGGTGGGCGTGATACCTGACTCTTTCATCCCGCAGCAAATCCACCGATCGTGAGGCTCTGGGGACCCACTCTTCCTCCTCCTCCTCCTCCTCCTCCACTGTTCAAAGGCTTTGACAACATCAATGTCGAAGATTACTTTTTATTAGACCAATCAAATACACGAAGACGTCACGATTTTAAAGTAATTGGCAAAAGATTCTCTTCGAAAGAAAGGAAGCACTTCTTTAACCGGGTTGTTAATGTGTGGAATTCGTTACCTTCCACTGTCGTTGAAAGTAACACAATAACATTTAAAAATCGCCTAGATAAATACTTAAGACTCTAATCCGCAAATAAAATATTATCCCTTGCAATAAAAGATCTGACAGCCCGGCATTCAATTGTAATTGGATAGGATAGTGGTAGCAGTAGTGTTAGTTCATCTTCTATCGCCTAGTTGCCCTGTTTTCTTAACTGTAGCTTAGTATAGTAAACACAAACAGCCTCGTTAGGGCCAGTAGGCCTGCTGTTGTTTGTTCTTCCTTTGTGTTCCTCCTCCTCCTCCTCGGTACCACCAGAATAACATTGGAGGACCTGTGACAACAAGCCACTTCTGCAGTGCCCCCTTAACGCATATAACATCTTTGTAATAATAAAATTACTAATGGTGGTCAATCTATTATATGTGTCCGTGGTACTGAAACTGTATATTGTAAATATTGTCACATACAAGGATAACCCATATATTGTAGTGTCTATATGTCCAGCAGAGATATGAAATTTCATAGTACAAAGATGTTATGTGCGTTAAGGGGACACTGCAGAAGTGGCGTATTGCCACAGACCCTAGAACTCTACCAACTACTCCTCCTTCTCCTCCACTTCCTACCCCTCCTCCTCCTCGGAAACCCCCCCTCCTTAACCCGGTCAACGCGAGGTCCTACTCGAACAAAAGTCAGCGAAGTTTGATTTGTGCATGAAGAGATTAACCAAGTTCCTAACCGGCCGGTGCTTAGTCCTTCTCGACTGGCTGGCGTCACAACCACCACCACGATCACCATCGTCATCACTATCACCACCACCACTATCATCACCATTACCATCATCACTACCACCATTATCATCACCATTACCACCACTATCATCACCATCAACCCCACTATCACCAACATCACCGCCAACATCACTATCATACCATCACTGCCACTATCACCACCACCACTATCATCACCACTGCCCACCATCACCAGTAACCATGGCTTCATTTTTCCACTGAATAGCCATCGTGCAGCTCAAGTATGATGTTTTTGCGTTTTGTTCCGGTGGAGTTTTGAAAAATGAGAGCAACACGAGAGAGAGAGAGAGAGAGAGAGAGAGAGAGAGAGAGAGAGAGAGAAAGTGAGATAGAGAGAGGAAAGAGAGATAGATAGAGAGAGAGAAAGAGAACTGTCATGATCCACAGTACCACAGTTCGGCAGAAGCTCCTTCGCTAAATATCCTATTCATTCGTTTGTTTGTTTGTTTGTTTTTTCTTTCTTTCAGGAAAGAAAAAAATGTATATAAAATCCAAAAAGTATAGAATATTTATAGCTTGGGAGGAAAGGGAAGAAGAGGAGGAGGAAGAGGAGGAAAGGAGGAAGAGGGGGAGGAGAAGAGGAAGAGGAGGAAGAGTGCTCGATCTTCAAGTACAAGTCCAAAACAGTCCCGAAAAAAGTCAACGAATAGCTAAACACAGTATCCAGACTCAACTCTTGTCCCCCCAACTCTCACCCCTCCCCCCACCGTCCCCCCCGGCTACCACTTCCCTTATTGGTTGACACACACCCACAGCGCCCACTTCCGCCCATGGAAGCTCACACCTTGCGTATCCTAAAAATCACCGGACATCCTGTTTAAAGGCAGTACGATCCTCCGGCCATTTATTTCCTGTCCGGGCGGATGACAACCTTTAAAAAAATAAGGTGTGCCGATTAATCGGCATCGGCAAGAATCGGCACTTTTTTTGGCGAATCGGCATTGGCGAGATTTTTTTTTTTTTTTTTTTGTGAATCGGCATTGGCGAGATTTTTTTTTTTTTTTTTTTTTTTTTAATTGGCATTGGCGAGATTTTTTTTTTTTTTTTTTGAGAATCGGCTTTGCCGATGACGATACCAATTCTCATTAGAAAAAAAAAGTCGATGCAGATTAATCGGTGCACTCCTGAAGTAAATATATATTTTTTCTCGCATACTCTTCCTTTGTAATTATCTCTATTTTGTCTTGTCATCAGTAATGCTTCGTCGCATCTAACCAGCGCTTCTTTCCGTGGCGTTCCAGAGATGGTTAAGGAAATACATAAGAAGGTTAACATACGGAATGAATGATAAAAATGTTATGTAATTTGATTATATTCTATTCTATATCATTATTTTCCATTTAATTTTATTTACGTATTTCTTTATTAGTTTAGTTTAGTTTCATTTTATTTAATATATTTTATTTTTTATTTATTTATTTACTTGTTCATTTTATTTATTTATTTATTAATTCTTTTTTTGTGGATGAACAGTCTCTAATAATAAAAGACTGCTACGCGACTCTGATTCGAAGGGGTGTCACTAAATCTATATAGAAAAGTATAAGACTGGGGACCTGTTCACCCTAGTGGTTTCAACCGCGGCGTTTCTATTTCAATGTAACTCAACGAAAGCGTTCACACTGAACCGCGCAGTTTTCCCTGACTATACGGTACCACCACTACGAGTATCCAAGGGAAAGTGTGGGGAAAGAGGGTTTGTTTGTTATTTAACTATACCTATGCATTTATTTATGTATTCTATTTGTTATTTACATTATTATAGTTTTTATTTATTCATTTATAATATGATTTTTTTTAGGATCCGACCTAGATATGGAACAAAAGGTCTCCTGTCGGCATGCTCCGCCTTTGTAATCCTTTAAGAGAGAGAGAGAGAGAGAGAGAGAGAGAGAGAGAGAGAGAGAGAGAGAGAGAGAGGGAGAGCGAGAGAGAGAGACAGGGCAAGAGAGAAAGAAAGAGAGAAAGAAAGAAAGAGAGACAGGGCAAGAGAGACAGAGAGAGAGAGAGAGGGAGAGAAGGGGAAATACAAATGAGGAAGATGAGGAGAGTAAAAATGAAAGGAGCCATTTCCAAATGGGCACAAACTGAGATCAAATAGGCAAAGACGGTGAGAAGGTAATGGGGAATGGGGGGGGAAGGAAAGGAAAGGAAAGGGAAGGGAAGGGAAAGGAAACTACCTAGTGTAGGCCTTATGGTTTCTTGCAGTCTCCTTCATTCTTATGTCCTTATGGATAACAGGTAAGGGACGGGAAGAAAAGGGAAGGGAAGGGAAAGGAAACTGCCTAGTGTAGGCCTTATGGTCTCTTGCAGTCTCCTTCATTCCTATGTTCTTATGGGTAAAAGGTAAGGGGGTCGGTAGAGATGGAGGTGGGGGAGGGGGGAAGATATGGCGAGGAGGAAATGGAGTCTGAGGAGGGGAGAGAAGAGGGGAGAGAGGGGAAGATGAGGGAGGATAACAGGAACAGAGGGGAGAAAGTAGCAGACGGTAATGGGGCTTTAGGAGAGGGGACAGGAGGAGGAGGAGGAGGAGGAGGAAGGAGGGAGAGGAGGAGGAAGGAGATAGAGGAGGAGGGAGAAGAGGGAGAAGAGAGAGGAGAGAGAGGAGGAGGGAGAAGAGAAGGAGGGAGAGGAGAAGGAGGAAGAGGAGGAGGAGGGAGAGGAGAAGGGAGGAGAAAGAGGAAGAGGAGGGAGAAGAGAAGGAGTAGGAGGAGGAGGGAGAGGAGGAGGTGAGGACATGGGAACAGAAGTGAGGGGAAGTGAGTGAGGGTAAATGGAAGAGGGGAGAGAGGAAGCAGGTAATGGAGTTTCAAAGAGGGGAGGTGGAGGGGGAAGACAGGGAAGAGAGAACAGAAGGGAGGAGGAGGAGGAGGAGGAGGAGGAGGAGGAGGAAGTGGGGGAGGACGAGGAAATGTGGAGGAGGGGGAGGAAGAGGAGATGGAGGAGAAAGAAGGAGGAGAAGGTAGGAGGAGGAAGAGGAGGAGAAGGGAGGAGGAGGAGGAGGAGAAGGGAGGAGGAGGAGGAGGAGGAGGAGGAGGAGGAGGAGGAGGAGAAGAAGGAAGGAGGAGGAGAAGGGAGGAGCAAAGGAGAGGAAGAGGAGGAGGGAGAGAGGAGGAGGAGGAGGAGGAGGAGGAGGGAGGAGGTAATGGGCCCTGAAGAGAGGGGAGACGAGCGAGGGTAAATGGAAAAGGGAGAGAGGGAGGCCAAAGAGTGTAGCTGATACGGAGTGAGGGGAATGAGGGGAGTGTGGGGATAATGGAGGGAGGGAATACGAGAGAGGGGAGTTTGAAGGGCCGACCCTTACTCCCACTCCCTTCACTCTCGCACTCCCCTCACTCTCGCACTCTCCTCACTCCCACGCTCCCCTCACTCTCACACTCCCCTCGCTCCCATACTCCCATGCTCCCCTCATTCCCACACTCCCATACTCCCCACACTCCCCTGCACTCTCACACTCCCCTCACTCTCCAAACTTGAATAAAATCTCCTGGCGACTCCTGAATTAGAATATATTAAGGGTTATGGGAGTGGAGAGGTGGGAGTAGAGGAATCACAGAGGAAGGAGGAGGAGGAGGAGGAGGAGGAGGAGGGGGAAGGAATGGAGGAGGATCTGCAAGTGGAGGGGACACTATGGAGGGATTATGGAGGGAAGGAGGGTACATACGGAAACAGCTGGAGAAAATGTGGAGGGACAAGAGGTGGGGAATGTGGAGGAGCAAGAAGTGGAGGGGTATTGTGGAGGTGGAGGAGGAATGTGGAAGAGGGAGAGGTGGGGGAAGAATGTGGTGGTTTAAAAGGTGGGGAAGGAATTTGGAGGGGCAAGAGGTGGGGGAGGAATGTGGAGGATAAAGAAGTGGAGGGGGAATGTGGAGGTGGAGGAGGAATGTGGCAGAGGGAGAAATGGTGGAGGAATGTGGTGTAAGATGTGGGAGAGGAATGTGGGGGAGCAAGATGTGGAGGAGGAATGTGGAAGAGGGAGAAGTGGGGAGGAATGTGGAGGTGTAAAATGTGGGATAGGAATGTGGAGGAACACGAGGTGTGGAAAGAATGTAGAGGTGGGGGAGGAATGTGGAGGAGAAAGAAGTGGAGGGGGAATGTGGAGGTGGAGGAGGAATATGGAAGAGGGAGAAGTAGGGGAGGAATGTGGAGGGTGGAGGTGTAAGATGTGGGATAGGAATGTGGAGGAACACGAGGTGTGGGAGGAATGTAGAGGTGGGGGAGGAATGTGGAAGAGGGAGAAGTAGGGGAGGAATGTGGAGGTGTAAGATGTGGGAGAGGAATGTGAAGGAGCAAGAGGTGTGGGAGGAATGTGGAAAAGGGAAAAGTGGGGGAAGAATGTGGAGGTGTAAGGTGTGGGAGAGGAATATGGAGGAGCAAGAGGTGTGGGAGGAATGTGGAGGTGGGGGAGGAATGTGGAAAAGGAAGAGGTGGGGGAGGAATGCGGAAAAGGAAGAGGTGGGGGAGGAATGTGGAGGAGCAAGAGGTGGAGGAGGAATGTGGAAAAGGAAGAGGTGGGAGAGGAATGTGGAAGAGCAAGTGGTGTGGTGGATGTGGAGGAGCAAGAGGTGGGGAAGGAATGTGGAGGTGGGGGAGGAATGTGGAAAAGGAAGAGGTGGGGAGGAATGTGGAGGAGTAATGTGGAAAAGGAAGAGGTGGGAGAGGAATGTGGAAGAGCAAGTGGTGTGGTGGATGTGGAGGAGCAAGAGGTGGGGAAGGAATGTGGAGGTGGGGGAGGAATGTGGAAAATGAGGACGTGGGGAGGAATGTGGAGGAGCAAGAGGTGGAGGAGTAATGTGGAAAAAGAAGGGGTGGGAGAGGAATGTGGAAGAGCAAGTGGTGTGGTGGACGTGGAGAGGCAAGAGGTGGGGAAGAAATGTGGAGGTGGGGAAGAATGTGGAGGACCAAGAAGTGGAGGGGGAATGCGTAGGGGCAAGAAGTGGGGGAGGAATGTGGAAGACAAAAAAGTGGAGGGGCCAAGAAGTGGGGGAGAAATGTGGAGGAGCAAGAGGTAGAGGGGGAATGTGGAGGTGTAAGAGGTGGGGGAGGAATGTGGAGGGGCAAGAGGTGGGGAGGAATGTGGAGGACCAAGATGTGGAGGGAGAATGTGGAGGGGCAAGAAGTGGGGGAGGCATGTGGAGGAGCAAGCGGTGGAGGGGGAATGTGGAGAGGCAAGAGGTGGGAAAGGGGAATGTGGAGGTGCAAGAAGTGGAGGGGAGAATGTGGAGGTGCAGTCAGGTCAACGCTACATAAGGACGACGAGGAAGAGTTGAGGCTTGTGAATATATTTACAATATTTTTTCCAAGACTGGAGGTGTGGAGGACACCTCCTATGAATGGAGGTATGGAGGTATAAAGGGTGCGCCTCCTCATAACCCCAGCAATGGAGGAAGGAGGGAGAAGGAAAGGAGGGACGAGAATGTGGATGGTAGGAGGTAAAATGGGAGGGATTGGGAGTTGAGAAGAGGCAGAGAGGTAAAATATATAAATAAATAAAAAATAATTATTTTTATATATATATATTTATATAATTTCAATATCGCTGCGCTGCGGGTCGTTACCTCAACTCTCGTGGGCGGGAAGTTGGGTGTGGGTGTGTGTGCTTGTAATTTGCCAGCATTACCCATAGATCGGTCATATATGAGCTCTGAGCTCCGGGAGGGAAATAGCTGTCGATCACGAGTCCAACACGTGATCCAAGACCATGGTGGTGAATCACACACACACACACACACACGAACGATCTTCACCACCAGAAACATTACCACCACCACCTCCTCCAGCCACCACGGACAATACCACAATCATCACGGACACCAGCACCATCACGAACAATACCACCATCATCACGGACACCACCACGAACAACCATCATCACGGAAACCACCACCACCACTGCAACCATCATCACGGACACCACCACCACGAACAAGCACCATCACCACGGACACCACCACCACCACCACGAACAACCACCATCATCACGGACACCACCACCACCACCACCACCACCACCACCACCTCCTCCTCTTGTGCAAGAGTCTCTGCATGCAACAATTTTCCAGGTTGTTGAGTCCCAAAACGGTTTCTTCCCTGAAGAGCGCCGTTTTACACACGACCACCGTTCCAACGACGTGGCGGTGATGGTGAAGAGAGTCGGAGGGTAAGAATGGCCGGTGGGTTCTTCAAGAATGTAGTTTACTAGCGCTACTATCCTTCTGGACAACAACCTCCCCCCCACGGGGGTACGAGGGAGGACTGTTGGAGAGGAGGAAGGGTGGGAGGGAGGAGGAGCGAGGGGAGAAAAGGGTGTATATAGTGAGAACATAAGAACACAGGAATGGAGAAGTCTGCAAGAGACCATAAGACCTACACTAGGTAGTTCCATGTCCATGACCACCTATCATCCCCATCCATAAAATTATCTAACCTTTTCTTCAAACAAACGATAGTTTCAGCGCTCACTGCGTGGTTACTAAGTTGGTTCCAATCGTTAACCAATCTATTGGTAAACCACCTCTCTCTCTCTCTCTATCTCTCTCTCTCTATATATATATATATATATATATATATATATATATATATATATATATATATATCAACCAGTTCTTGACTATTTCCTTCTTAAATCTAAATTTGCCCAACGTACTCGTAAATCTGTCACTACATAAGTCTTGCCACACTATCCATTTTCCTTTGCCACCAAATCACCGATGCCATTTTGTGGGAAATTTTCCACAAATTTGTGTCCGAGAAATTTGCTCACATGGGATGTTTTGTGAGTAAATTGTATGTTGTAATGAACTTGTGTGTGTAAATAATAATTCTTTCTTTTTGTGGGGGAAAATATGTGGAAATCCAGATTTCCTTGTGGAAATTTTGTGGAAAAAATCTCACTCATTTATGAGAACTGGCATAGATCACAGTAGCAACACTGCACCAAATCTATGTCACAAGGGAAGGGGGCGGGGGGGGTATGCGAGATGAGGGGGGAGTAACGACTAGTACGACGAGGAAGATAGGTCTCTGCCCCCCTCTCCCCCTCTCTCTCTCCGCCAGAACGCCAGTTATTATAGTCATTAATATCGGTACACGCATGTTTTACTTCATATTACTGTCATTCTGAATTTTAATTGAAACACTTTTATAATTGTAGATATTATTAACTAGTTACATTGTTAAATCATTGTATGAATAAGGAAATTAATATTTGACTCTCTCTCATTCTCTCTCTCTCATACTACAATCCCAGATACTTTGAAAATATCTTATGTGGAAGATTTTGCTGCGCGGACAATACCCTTATTCCAGTGCTTGTTTCCAGCACAGCTTCATTCCTGAACCACGTTCAATAGAACGTTTTCTATTTCGTAAAAGCGATTACGAGGAAGGCTTTGGGGAACGACATGGACCAATAAATAAAAAAAAAAAAAAAAAAAAAAAAAAAAAAAAAAAAAAAAAAAAAAAAAAAAAAAAAGAGAGAGAGAGAGAGAGAGAGAGAGAGAGAGAGAGAGTGAGAGAGAGAGGGATTCGAACTCGGGCACAGTACAAACCACTGGGATGTCCCGAGTCCTTTAGACACAGGATCCCGGGAGGGGTGGGAGGGGGGTGACCTGGGTGACGGAAGAGGGGGGGGGGAGTCGATAATCCACTTGATGGATGACACTGACGACACTGACCCAGAAAGCCTTTCGTCTAATCACTTTCCTAATTCCCCCTTCAGCTTCTAGAACAGCGTTTCCCAACCTTTTCCGACCATAGCACACCCTGTTGTCGTGCCTAAGCAGTCCAGCACCCCTATCTTGTTATCAGAAGGATAAAAGAAAGTGAAGTGTACTGCTTGACGATTTATTTTCTTGATTCCTTAGAACTGAAACAAATTGACAATATTGTTTGTAGAAGAAATAAGAACACCCTAGAAAAATAAAATAGCATGGAAAAAGTCAAATATGCACAACTGGGTAATCAATGATATATATATATATATATATATATATATCAATGTGATTTTTGTGTGCATCACTTCCCAGCAACCCCTATAATTGATTTCAGCACCCCAGGTTGGGACACGCTGTTCTAGAACATTCCGACGACTAACTAGGCAAGAACTGGTTTACCAACAGAGTGGTTAACGAATAGAATAGACTTAGTAACCATCTAAGGCGCTGAAACAATTGGTTGTTTTAACAGGAGATTAAAAAACAAATGGTAAGGGACAACGAACTGCCTAGTGTAGG
Source organism: Oratosquilla oratoria (assembly GCF_046742065.1). Lineage (NCBI taxonomy): Eukaryota > Metazoa > Arthropoda > Malacostraca > Stomatopoda > Squillidae > Oratosquilla > Oratosquilla oratoria. Next base: position 40,992,711 of record NC_134810.1, on the reverse strand, counting down.
CCTTATGGTCTCTTGCAGTCTCCTCCACTGTTACGTTCTTCCCTTCACCGAGGAGAATCTTCACTTCACTTTGCGATGATGTGGTAAGGGACACGGAACTGCCTAGTGTAGACCTTATGGTCTCTCGCAGTCTCTTCCATTGTTACGTTCTTCCCTTTACAAAGGAGAATCTTCACTTCACTGTATTTCGGGATGAAGTAGTAAGGGACACGGAACTGCCTAGTGTAAGCCTTATGGTCTCTTGCAATATCCTCCATTCTTATGTTCTTAGTAATCATGGAGTGAACGCAGAAACAACTGGGATGAAGTGGTAAGGGACAACGAACTGCCTAGTGTAGGCCTTATGGTCTCTTGCAGTCTCTTCCATTGTTACGTCCTTCTCTTCACAAAGGAGAACCTCCACTTCCCTTCACTTCGGCTCCTTTGTGCTTTCTGGAAAAGCGCAACGTTCGGCAGAAGCTACATCCTATTTATTTTCCTTCCAGTCGAGGTCTGGACAGGTGAAATATGACTTGTGGTTGATTACTTCGAGACCACAATTCTAAAAATAAAAAAAATCTCTGCCTCACCAGAAGCCTAACAGGGTTCTCGGGCGCCCACAAAACACAATTCAGAAACTCAGTTTAAACCAAAAGAGACTAGCGTTCCATAATGACAGACCCTTCTGCGGCCAACGGAAAACACTTAAGAAGACGTTCCAGCATTCTTAGGCTACGCGACAGACGGCATATGTCTACTTTGCCGGGTTCCTGCACACAACAACACCAGATTTTCCACGGACTGGTCAACAATGCGAACAAACAGGCACGACCACAACATATTCGGGGTGGAGGGCATCTGGGAGGAGGTCGAACGGGCGATAGGTGTCAAAAAAAAAAAAAAAATCACATCACTTGTGTAAGATAGATGCCAAATTATCAGATATCTAGACAGTTCTTGGTTTATAATGAATGTATTGGAGAGGTTGGTTTTGTCAATACTAGAAGTGTTGAGGACATCACTATCATCAGTAATCCACATCATGAGAAAGAGCTTAGAAGATAACCTTGTAGGGCCATAAGGGGATTGAGTTGTAAAAATGGGATTGGATAATAATGGGATTAGATCTTCTGGAGTTTGATCCCTCTTAATGGATTTTGATTCCTCTCATACGATCCGAATCCTCTGAAGAGAATCTAACCACCTTAAGGGGAATCAAATCCCTTTAAGAAGGATCCGATCCCTTTAAGAGGAATTGAACCACTTTAAGAGGGACCCGATACCTTAAAGAGGGATCCAATCCCTTAGAGGGATCCAATCCCTTTAAGAGGGATCCAGTCCCTTTAAGAGGGATCCAATCCCTTTAGAAGGGATCCAACGCCTTTAAACCCTTAAAGAGGAATCCGACCCCTTTAAGAGGACTCCAATCCCTTTAAAAGGTATTCGAACCCTCTAAGAGGAACCCAATCCCTTTAAGAGGAACCCAATCCCTTTAAGAGGGATCCAATCCCTTTAAAAGGAACCCAATCCCTTTAAAAGGGATCCAACGCCTTTAAACCCTTTAAGAGGAATCCGACACCTTTAAGAGGAACCCAATCCCTTTAAGAGGGATCCAATCCCTTTAAGAGGGATCCAATCCCTTTAAGAGCAACCCAACCCCTTTAAGAGCAACCCAACCCCTTTAAGAGGAATCCAACCCCTTTAAGAGGGATCCAACCCCTTTAAGAGAAACCCAACCCCTTTAAGAGGAATCCAACCCCTTTAAGAGGGATCCAACCCCTTTAAGAGAAACCCAACCCCTTTAAGAGGAATCAAACCCCTTTAAGAGGGATCCAACCCCTTTAAGAGGGATCCAACCCCTTTAAGAGGGATCCAACACCTTTAAGAGGAACCCAACCCATTTAAGAGGAATCCGATCCCTTAGAGGGATCTAATAATGTTAGAAAAGATCTAAAACCTCTTAAGGTCTTTCATTAACACATTTCTGAGCACATTTGACTTATAACCCCCCTATCCATGGTTTGACTGTTTCTCTGCCGGAGTGTTCGGTAAGTGAAGAAAGAAAGAAAAAGAAAGAAAAAGAAAGAAAGAAAAAGAAAGAAAGAAAAAGAAAGAAAGAAAAAGAAAAATCGGAGGCTGGATCGTAACAGAGGTGGGTTGGCTGGTCCAGAACTGGATGGAGCTGTGGGGGTGGGAGTCGGGAGGGGGGGAAAGGGAGGGGGGGGAAAGGGAGGGGGGCGAGGGAAGGAGGGAGGGAAGGAGGGGAGGGGGATGGAAGGTGAGAGGAGGAGGGAAGGTGGGAAGGAAGGATCGGAGGAGGAAGGGGGAGGGAAGGTCGAAAGGAAGGAGGAAAGAAAGGAGAAGGGAAGGAGATAGGTTAGGAAGGGGAGAGGTAAGGAAGGAAGGAGTGATGGAGGGGGAAGAAAGGAAGTAAGGAAGAATGGAGGGAAGGAAGGAGGTAAGGGAGGAGAGAGGGAGAGAAGAAGGAGAAGGAGGGGATGAACGAAGGTGGGGATGGAAGGGTAGAAATGAAGAAAGAAGAAAACAAAAGAGAAGAGAAGAGATTAAAAGCGTGTGTGTGTGTGTGTGTGTGTGTGTGTGTGTGTGTGTGTGTGTGTGTGTGTGTGTGTGAAAAGTGAGAGAGAGAGAGATAGAGAGAGAGAGAGAGAGAGAGAGAGAAAGAGAGAGAGAAGAGAGGTTGCTGGAAGGAAGCTGACAGTGATGAAGAGGGGCCAGTTACTGCGGGCGCGCGCTTGGGCGCCTCGTGGGCGTCGGGGAGGGGCGTCGGGGTGGAGCAGGTCCACAAGAAAACAGCCAATAAAGTCAATCACCAGCCGACCGTGGTGATCGCTTCCCTCGCCTGACGCGGGAGCTTGCTCTAATGATAACGAGGACGACGAGGACGACGACGAGGACGAGAACGAAGACGACGAAGACGACAAGGGCGACGACGACGAGGACGAGAACGTAAACGACGACAAAGACGAGGACGAAGAAAACGAAGACGACGACAAATACGACGAGGACAAAGACGAGGGCGAAGATGACAAGGAAGACGACGAGGAAGAAAATTAGGACGACGACAAAGACGACGAGGAAGAAAATTAAGACGACGACAGACGACGACGACGATAAGAACGACTAAAACGTCAGGAAAGAGAGCAACAAATACAACAATGATAACGATGGAAAAAATTGACGACGGAGAGAACAAGAACAAAAACGACGACGAAGACGATGACGACGCAAACTAATTACAACAGAAGCAATGGCGACGAAGGATGTGGAAAAAAAATGAACATTAAGAAAAAAAATCGAGGGCGAAGAGATAAAAATTAGGAAACTATGAAATTATTAAGAAGTTCAAAAAGAAAAAATGGGGCGCATTAAAAAGGCGATGGATGAGATGAGTGAGGGTAGGATAAGAAAAAAAAGGAAGAATGTGAAAGAGGAGAAGAGGAGGAAGAGAGAAGTAGGAGGAAGAAGGGAGGAGGAGGAGGAGGAGGAAGAGGAGGAGGACGAAGGGGAGGTTGAGAAGGTGGGGGAAGAGAAGGGGAAGAAAAGAGAAGAGGAAGAGGAGGAAGAAGGGAGGAGGAGGAGGAAGAGGAGGAGGACGAAGGGGAGGTTGAGAAGGTGGGGGAAGAGAAGGGGAAGAAAAGAGAGGAAGAGGTAGGAAGGAGGATGAGGAAGAGAGAAGTAGGAGGAAGAAGGGAGGAGGAGGAGGACGGAGAGAAGAAGGACAAGGGGAGGGTGATAAGGAGGTGGGGGAAGAGAAGGGGAAGAAAAAGTGAAGAGGAGGAAGAGAGAACTAGGAGGAAGAAGGGAGGAGGAAGAAGGGAGGAGGGAGAGAGAAGTAGAAGGAAGAAGGGAGGAGGAAGAGAGAAGTAGAAGGAAGAAGGGGGGAGGGGGAGGAGGAGGACGAAGAGAAGAACAAGAAGGCGGTGAGGAGGTGGGGGAAGGGGAGAGGAAGAAAATGAGAAGAGGCGGGGGAGGAGGAAGAAGAAGAGGAAGAGGAGGAGGATAAGGAGAGGGAGGATGGGAAGGAAGAGCGGGAGGACGAGAAGGAAAGTGAGGAGGAGGAGGAAGAGGAGGAGGATGATGAAGAGGAGGAGGAGGAGGATGAAGAGGAGGAGGAGAGGAAGGAGGAGGTGAAGGAAGACGAGAAGAGAGAAGACCAGAATGAAGATGAGGAGGACAAAAAAAGGCAAGGAGGCACACAAGGAGAAAGAAGAAGAACAGGAGGAAGAAGAGGAAGAGGAGGAAGAAGAGAAAGCGGAGGAAGAAGAGGACGAGGAGGAAAAGAGAAAGCAGAGGAAGAGAAAGAAGAGGAAGAGAAGGACGTCGAAAAGTTCGACGAGGAGAAAGGAGAATAGGGAGGAGGAGGAAGAGCAGAAGAAGGGGGACGGCGAGAAGAAAGAACAAGGAAGAGGATTAGGAGGAAGAGAAGGAAGAGGAAGAGGAGGAGAAGGATAAGGAGGAGGAAGAGAATGAGGAGGAGGAAGAGGAAGAGAATGAGGAGGAGGAAGAGGAAGGGGAGGAGGAGGAAGAGGAATAGGAGAAGAGGAAGAGGAGGAGGAGGAGGAAGAGAAGGAAGAGGGAGAGGAGGAGAAGGAAGAGGAGGAGGAGAATGAGGAGGAGGAAGAGGAGGAGGAGGAAGAGGAAGGGGAGGAGGAGGAAGAGGAAGGGGAGGAGAAGGAAGGGAAGGAGGAGAAGGAAGAGGAGAAGGAGGAAAGGAAGAGGAAGGTGACAAGAAGGAAGAGGACGGGGAGGAGGAAGAGAAAGGGGAGGAGAAGGAAGAGAAAGAGGAGAAGGAAGAAGAAAGGAAGAGAAGGAAGAGAAGGAGGAGAAGGAAGAGGAGGTACTGAAGGAGATCTGTGATGTGGTGAAGGGGGGGGGGACAGAATCGTCGCCAGAGGAAGAGATCCCGGCCACTTGGTGCCTCAGTAATGACATTCCCGGTAACTTCTCCCCCCTCCCCGTCCCGTCTTCCCCGCACGTCACAAGACACCAAACGAGCGCAGCGGTTCCTGGCTAGCACAGTGGTAATGCACTGGCCTCGTAACTACGGGGTCGGCAGATCGAGCCTCGCCTGGGCCACGTGAGCTTAAGCTGTTTACTGGGGAGGTTTACAGCCGTGGCTAGGCACCACGGAAGGGGTTGAGGATTGCCTCGGTTGACGGTCGGGCCCCGCCGTGGCGTGACTGTTCGAACCCTCGCCACGGCGCAGAGGTCAGGAAAGGGGTCCACTCTGAGTAATGGCCCCCGAGCGCTGTTCATTTCATGACCTGAGGTGACTTGGGGATCACTGTGTGCGTGTGTGATACATCAGCTTCCTTCAGGCATCGTCACTGCAGTGGTATCATACCGTGGGCACTGTCTTCTGCGTTCATGGATGAACAGTTCCGACCCACCAAGGTTGGGGTCCGAGGAGGAGGAGGAGGAGTAGAAGAACAACAGCAATAACGACGACGAGCGCAGCCTAGTCCTACTAGACCAACGCTTTCCGACCCTAAAGGCACCATCTGTAGTCATGTCTAAACACTCTAGAACGCGCTATCACCTTATTACTAGAAGGATAAAGGAAATCCCAGTATCCCCTATAGTCAGGTCTAAGCGGACCAGCACCACCTGAAGGCAGCTCTACGCAGATCAGTAGCCCCGATCTTATAACTAGAAGGACACAGGAAAGTGTATGCAGGCACAACTTCCAAGCACCCCAGTTATTGATTTCAGTACTACTGGTTGAGAAACACTGCACTACAGAATAAATATGCCTCTCAAGAGCATTTCAAGTGTTCCAAAGCAAATAACAATTTGAAATTAATACATTTTGTTTGCATTAGTGAGGTACAACCGTGACGTGGATACCTATCATATACGCACAGTAACCTGGAATCACATGAAGAATCCTCACTCCAGACTTCGACAGGGTGACAATTCTTCATGTGGGCTATCCTAGGGTGACAATTCTTCATGTGGGCCACCCTGGGTTTACGATTCTTCAGATGTATAAGTTGATGACAATAAACATAACCCTCATCCAACCTAACCTAATCTTTATTCCACTGTTGATATTCGGCGTACTGGGGTGACAATTCTTCAGGTGGGATCTTATGGGGTGACGATTTTTCAAGTGGGATCTCATGGGGTGACGATTCTTCAGGTGGGATCTCATGGGGTGACGATTCTTCACATGGATGTTCTGGGGGTGACAATTCTTCATGTGACCCGTAACCTGTAACACATGCGGACATTGATATGCTAAGTCCGCACAGTAATACTCGTACTGAACCCACCCCATCCGGACATCACACGATATTATTCGGCTCTTGATGCGCTACCAGACCGCTGAGGCTAATGAATATGCTGACTCTAAAGTAAACACCCGGATACCGGCGGAAAGTGGCGGGAAAAGGCGGAACTAATCACATAAACGGTAGTTCAACGTTCCCGTGCATCGCTTCCTAATGACTGACCCGCTGACTGTTCAAACTCCTATCCCTCCCAATTCCCCCCCTCTCCCCGACATCCTTTTTCTTTCCCCTTCTCTCCCTCCCTAAAGCAACCCCATATAAAACAACCCTAACAATGTTACTAGTGGGGTTCCCCAGGGCTCGGTTTTGGGTCCCTTGTTCATTATGTACATAAATGACTAAGACGATGGGATAAATAGTGATGTTAGTAATTTTGCGGACGGTACTAAAATAGGACGCCTAATTAGGTCAGGAGACGACGGAGAGATTCTGCAGGATGATTTTAACAAATTGTTCACATGGTCGGTGAAATGGCAAATGAACTTCAATATCTCTAGGTGTAGCGTGTTAAACGTAGGGCTACACAACCCCGAAAATAGATACAGCTTAGATAACACGCTTTTAGAGAAAACTGAGTGCGAGACTTGGGAGTTCTAGTGAGTCCGGACCTTAAAACCAGGAAACAGTGCATTAGCGCCAGGAATAAAGCTAACAGAGCATTAGGTTTCATTGCTAGGACAGTAACGAATAGAAGTGCAGAGGTAATTATCAAACTCTATCTAGCGATAGTTAGACCCATCCTTGACTATACGGTATAGTTTTGGTCTCCGTCTTATAGAATGGTCATCAATTCACTAGAATCAGTACAGAGAAGAATGACCAAAATGATACATGGACTCAGAAATTTGCCTTACGAAAAGAGGCTTAGGCACCTTAACTTACACTCTCTGGAAAGACGCCGAGTGCGGGGTGATCTAATAGAGGTGTTCAAGTGGATCAAAGGCTTTAACAAGGGTGATGCAAACAAGGTCATCATATTAAAACAACAGGGCAGGACTCGCAGTAATGTATCTAAACTGGATGAATTTAGATTTAAGAAGGAAATAGGCAAGAATTGGTTCACTAATAGGGTGGTCAACGAATGGAATAGACTTAGTAACCATGTAGTGAGCGCTGAAATTATCAGCTGTTTTAAGAAACTGTTAGACAACTTTATGGATGGGGATGACAGGTGGTGATAGATATGGAGCTGCCTAGTGTAGGCCTTATGGTCTCTTGCAGTCTCCTTCATTCTTATGTTCTTATGTTACCCAAACTACCCTAATTACCAATATCTTAAGTACTAAGAAGTTCTCTTTCTTATGGACTACTATTAACCTAACATGATCGATACTATGAACATTGTCAAAAAATGAACGATCATCTATGGGTGTAACAATCCATCCCCTAGATCCCCTAGCCTAGCCTTTCACCACTCCCTCCCCTCTCCCCTCCCCCTCCATTCCTTCTCCCATCAGATCCCAACACCGGTTTGGACCCCACGAGCGTTATGTCATGCTGGTCGTGTGTGATCGTATCAGCGAGGTGACTGCAACCCTTGACGCACCTGGGCGCGTTTGTAACCGCATGTCTGCCTTGATGATCGCCATAAAGTCAAGGAGGAAGAGGATTTGAGTCTAAGGTAAAACGGCACCCTGTAGTGATACTATTACCATACCAATTATCATTACTCTTACTATTACCGTTGCCCCCGTGTCCTTACCGTTACTCATCCGTCAGGACCATTGTTTCGGTATACTAACTCAAACTCACCATTCTAATCCCACGAAGTGGGAAGTGAGAAACCCCTGGTAGGGCAAGCCCTGTCAATTGCGGTAAGCCTCATCACTGACGCCCTCCACCCCGTATATGTCGTGGTCATGTCTGTTTGTTCGCACTGTTGACCAGCCCGTGGAAGAAATGTGATGTTGCGTGCAGGAACCTAGCTAAGTATATACATATACCATCTGTTGCAGAGCCTAAGAATGACAGAATGTCTTTTTAAGTGCTTTCTGCTGGCCGCAAGAGAGTCTGTCGTCGTGAACGCTTGTCTATTTTAACTTGGGCTCTCGGGAACCAACGCAAGAAGCTCTCAGCGGGTCCCGGGAATTGAACTTACGACCACTTGCTTATGAGTTCGACACGCTATCCACTGGGGACACGTTGGTGTTTGTTATCGGTGTTGAAAGGTCAAAACAATTCACCTTGACCTATGATGACCCTTAGAGGCATGTCATCCTCCGACAGCCAGCCTCATTGGTCAATAGTGTCTGCTGTCTTGTACAACGAACCAATCAGATATTTCGTTATCGGTTGTAAAGTGAAGGAGATTTGAGTCGTTAGTTCCTCCTACCAGCCTTCTCATTAGTGATAACACTGTATAACTTAAGACTCCATACTTACCAGTACAGACATGTTGAAAACATCATTGTTTACAATTATAATCCATACTCCATAATTACCAGTAAAGACAAGTTGAAAACATCATTGTTTACAATTATAATCCATACTCATGGCATGCCTCTACCTTCACAGCTCGCTACCACAGACAAGTCAGTATCATACTGGCTTCCGGTAACCTAAGATATTTTGAGTATGTAAAAGCAACATTGTACTCGACTATATTATACTGTGCCTGCTTTATTTTCAACAGATGAAATCCTTCCTCCATGGAAGCAAAGAAGAGAATTAAAAAATAACACCAACAGCAACGACGTCTCACCCGTTTGAACGACAACAGTCAATACTATGACGACGACCACCACTACCACAATTACCACCACCAATACCACTACTACCACCACCACCACACCGACACTTCGTTCCAGCATTATATACACAATCGTCCACTTCCTTTAAGTAAGCTTTCTTTTGAAGACTTTTCACAACAATGAGACTCTTCCAGAGTCCAATTGCGATTTCATGGAAGCCTGGAAGGAAGAATTTTTAACCATTTGGTCTCAACCTAAACCGGATTCAGTTTTCTTTTCATGGAATAATAGAAGCAAGCAACCCCCCCCCACCCCGTCATCAGAACGCTAAATGAACATAAGAATGGAGACTGTAAGAGACCATAAGGCCTACACTAGGCAGTTCCATATCCAGTGCCACCTCTCACCCCCATACATGTTAAGAACATAAGAATGAAGGAGATTCCAAGAGGCCATAAGGCCTACATTAGGCAGTTCCATGTCTGTTACATCTCATCCCCATACAAAATGTTAAGAACATAAGAATTAAGGAAACTACAAGAGACCATAAGGCCTACACTAGGCAGTTATATGTCCATTACCAACTCTCATCATCCATAAAGTTAAGGACATAAAACTTAAGAATGAAGGAGACTGCAAGAGACCATAAGGCCTACACTAGACAGTTCCATGTCCATTATCAAATCTCATTCACAAACAATAGTTTCACCATTGTTACTAAGTCTATACCATTCGTTAACATAAGAAATTATTCATCGCTGTCTGTCGCATTAAAAAATATTTTCAACAGTAACGATCCTTCAATTACAGCTGCAATATATATATATATATATATAAATATATATATATATATATATATATAAACACATAACATATATATATACATATATATACATATATATATATATATATACAGTATATACATATATATACATATATACATATACATATATATATACATATATATATACATATATATATATATATATATATATATATATATATATATATATGTAGAAAAACCTCCAAGGAAAATAATTAATTGATGACCGAGCGCTTTCGTCTATTTAGACATCATCAGGTTACATGTACCCTGAATATGTCTATATAGACGAAAACATTTTGTCGTAATTTTATTATTTTCCTTAGTGGTTTTTCCGCATATTTAGAATCACGAGTGCATATAGTCATGCATACAGTATGTGTATATATATATATATATATATATATATATATATATATACATATATATATATATATATATATATATATATATATATATATATATATATATATATATTATATCAAATTTACAAGATATTTCATCCATATACGTCTCCAATATTCAGACTGGGAGAATACACTTGATAAATACAAAATCTACAACATGTATCGGAAATAAAATCTATCGCGAGAAAAATGGAACTAAAATTATTTTCCGCGTTTCAACACTCGTGCCGCGCAAACACGTGTTTTCGAAGCCAAGAGCATTCTATTTCCATGCAAGCGAACACTTCGCTACGAATACAACTCAAAACACAATTACCAGCTTTAAAAACACAGTTCATATATATATATATATATTATATATATATACATATGTATATATATATACATATGTATATATATATACATATATATATACATATACATATATATATACATATATATATATATATATATATGAAAACTTTCATGGTAGTCGCATGTAGGATTCGAACCCACTGCTTCAGCCACCGTTAGATAACCTTTCCAACGCCTTAATCCTCTCAAACGACCACCGAGGCTACAAAAGTCTTGTAACTTTTGTAGTCTCGGTGGTCGAGAGGATAAAGGCATTGTAAAGGTTATATATATACACACACACATATATATATATACATATATATTTATATATATATATATATATGTATATATATATATATATATATATAAATATATATATATATATATGCAATGAAAACACCAAGAACGTGTATTCACAAATGCGCGAATAACCATCAGGAAAAGCAAACAAACGAAGCAGAGCGCTTTTGTATAATTACATCATCAATGCACCGAAGATGTAAGAGTAATTATATGAAAGCGCTCTACTTTGTTAGTTTATTTTTCCTGGTGATTACTCACGCATATATATATATATATATATATATATATATATATATATATATATATATATATATACATATACATACATATATATATATATATATATATATATATATAGAAGTAGGGAAACAAAGGAGACTTAGTCTGAGTTTATTCCTGACTAGTTTCACAGATCCACTTTTCTCATTCTTTTGAAAAACATATCCCCGAAACTAGTCACAAATAATCTCATACTGTATTTTCTACTCCAACTTACGTCATTCTGTCAAAATGTCTCAATAATATATATATATATATATATATATATATATATATATATATATATATATATATATATACACACACACATAAACGCAAAGTCGCGTTCAAAAATCTTTAACCTACAACAACCTAAGCTATTCACATTGCATAAACAACACTCACAGCAAAGTATCCTTACCTCTCCAATATATTATTTACTCGACAGAAGTTATTTTCCTTTATGGACGCCCATAAAACCTGCAGCAAGCACCACATCCTTTTTTGCATAATAAAAATCCTCAGGAAGGATCAACAAAACAACACTGGAACGCCCGTGAGCCCTATGCTGCATGCTTAAGAAGAATTCGATGATGCTCGCCTCCTCCACTATGCTTCAGCATTAAAATCAAGATTTGTGTTTTGTGTCAGCATTACTCTTGTATCTGCATGTACAGTACCCATGACGGGTAGCTTTTAATGGTGGATCTAAGAGAGGTACGTCAGAGAGAGGCACCTCCCTTCCGCGCGTCTTCAAAATAGGTCTATCCCCTCGGCTTCATCTGCAGGTGCAGCCCCGAGAGGCTGGTACACGGTCTCCGGACCGAACCGACCAAACCAAAAACCTCTTTAAATTAAGTTGAATTTTATTTTTCTATTTTCTTTCATACGATGATATTTGGAAACTGGCAACTAATTACAAAGGCAGAGCATGCCGACAGGAGACCTTTTGATCCATATCTTATTATTTACACGGAGCAAAAAAAAATCACACAATACAGACCACAGTCCAACGTCTCTCCCAAGAGTGACTGACACAATGGCAGGACCGTTGCCATCCGCTGTGGGGCCACGGGTTTCCAGTCAGTGAAGCCTGTTTCAAATTTGTTTAGAAAATGTATCAAAACCTGTTTCAAAAATTATCGTCACGTACCAGAGTCGTTCGATACGACACACGATTTCCTCATTAGAAAGTATACGAAGAATTTTGGAAAAGACGATGCGCTATAACAGCTAGTAAAATGATGATTTAAAACAGCGATTTCAGGCAAATTACTTCAATTAGCAAGATACGCGGACGCTGATTGTGTGTGTGTGTGTGCATGCGTGTGTGTATGCATGTGTGTGTAGGCGTGTGTGTGTAGGCGTGTATGTATGTGTGTGTATACATGTGTATGTAGGCGTGTGTGTATACATGTGTGTGTATGCGTGTGTGTATGTATGTATGTGTGTGCATGCGTGTGTGTGTATGCGTGTACATATGTGTGCGTGTGTGATAGCTTAAATTATATTAGCTGAATTTAGGTTAAGTTAGGTTAAGACAGCTTAAATTAGGTTAGGCTAAGTTAGGTTAAGTTAGATTAAGTCAGTTTAGGTTTGGTTAGGGCTAGGTTAGGTTAGGTTAGGTTAGTTTAGGTTAAGTTAGCTAGATAGCTTGAATTATGTCAGGTTCGGTTTAGTGTGGTTAGGCTTCATGTGATTAGGTTAGGTTAGGTAAGCTTAGGTTAGGTTTGGTGTAGTTAAACTAGGTTAAGTTAGGTTAGGTTAGGCTTGGTGTAGTTAAACTAGGTTAGGTAAGCTTAGGTTAGGTTTGGTGTAGTTAGGCTAGATTAAGTCAGGTTAGGTTGTCAAGTTAACATAAGTTAGGTTACGTTAAGTTAGGTTAAGTTAAGCTAAGATTAGGGTAACTAGACCTAATTAGAGGGGCCTCACTCCCTCTAACCTAGAATAGTTTAGTTAAAAAAATAAAATGAAATTTTATTTGCTTAATGGAATAAATAAAATTTTCCAAAAAAAAGAGAATGAGTATAAGAAGAAGCTGAGAGAGTAGTGGGAGGGAGTGAAGGATAGAGTAGAACTAGGAGTGGAGGAGGAATGGGGATGGTTCAAGGAGGGAGTCATAAGGTGTGCAAAGATGGTGTGTGGAACAAGGAGGGCGGGAGGAAATAGAAGGAAGGGTAGCGAGTGGTGGGATGAGGAAGCAAAGAAGGGTGTAGAAGAGAAGAAGCAGGCTTTCATAGATTGGCTACAAATTAGGACGAGGGAATCGTATGAGAGGTACAAAGTAAAGAGAGGGGAAGTTAAGCATAAGATAAAGGAAGCAAAGAGGAGAGCAGATGTGAAATGGGGTAAGAGTATGACAGAAAATTTTGAAAGTAATAAAAAGATGTTTTGGAAACAAATTAAAAGAGGAGGCGAATCAAGTAGAGAAGAAAAGGTAAAAGGTGCAGATAGAGAGATGATAATGGAAGAGAAGGCAGTGAGAGGAAGGTGGGCAGAGTATTTTAGGGAGTTGCTAAATGTGAAGGAGGATAGGGAGGGAAAGGTAGTTGCAGTGGGAAGCGCTAAGAAAATGAGAGTGATGAATGAGGAAAATGGAGGAAAAATAGGGAAAGATGAAGTGAAAGCAGCTGTTAAGATGATGAGAGCAGGTAAAGCACCTGGGTTGGATGGATGCCATGCAGAATGTCTGAAGAAAGGAGGTACAGTGATGGTGGACTGGCTGGTGAGGTTATTTAATGTTTGTTTAAGAGAGGGTAGAGTACCGGAGGACTGGAGGAGTGCCTGTATAGTTCCGCTTTACAAAGGAAAGGGGGACAAGTGTGAGTGTAGTAGTTTCAGAGGGATCAGCTTGTTGAGTGTAGTTGGGAAGGCTTATGGGAGAGTTTTGATTGAGAGGATTAGGAGAGGAACAGAGGGAGTAATTGGTGAGGAACAATGTGGTTTTAGGACAGGTAGGGGTTGTATAGATCAGATTTTTGTGGTGAGACAGATATGTGAGAAAGCTATAGGAAAAGGTAAGTCTGTTTTGGGGGCTTTTATTGATTTGGAAAAGGCTTACGACAGGGTAGACAGGAAGGCACTGTGGGAGGTACTGCAGATATATGGGATAGGAGGAAAGCTGTTAAGAGCAGTCAAGAGTTTTTATGACAGTAATAGAGTTTGTGTTAGGATTGGAAATGGAGAGAATGGATTGAGGTAAAGGTGGGACTTCGTCAGGAATGTGTTATGTCGCTCTGGCTGTTCAATCGATACGTGGATGGGGTGGTGCGAGAGGTGAATGCAAGGGTAGTGGGTCAGGGGTTGGAGATGGTTAAAGAAAATGGAGAAAAGTGGGAAATAAGCCAGTTATTTGCTGACGACACTGCGCTTGTAGCAGGATCAGAGGAGGTATTGAGGAAGTTAGTGACAGAGTTTGAGAAGGTGTGTAAAAGAAGGAAGCTGAATGTAAATGTGGGCAAAACTAAGATGATGAGATGTACAAGGTGAGTGACAGCAGGCTGAAAGTGAGCATTAAGGGTGAGAGACTGGAGGAAGTGGATAGTTTTAGATACTTGGGTGCGAATGTGACAGGAAAGGGAGGAGTGGGGGTGGAGGTAGAATGTAGATTGAAAGAAGCGAGTAAATGCCTTGATGGATTAAAAGTGTAATGAGAAATAGACATCTTGGAATGGATGCTAAGAGGAGGTTATATGGAGGAGTGATTGTGCCAACAGCACTGTGCGGGGCAGAAACATGGGACATAAGAGAGGAAGAGAGTTCTAATGTGTTTGATGTGTCTGAGAAGTATGATGATAGAGTGAGAAATGAGGAGGTGAGGAGGAGAACAGAGGTGGAAAGGGAGCTGGGAGATAGGGTTGATGAAAGAGTATTAGGATGGTTTGGACACATGGAAAACCTGAGTGAAGAAAGACTAGTAGAATGTCTGTTGAGGAAGGACGGGAGAGGACATAAGATAGGGGTGAATGGAGAAGGGTTGTGTATGGATGATGCTGTGATGCATGAGGAGGAGTGGGTGGGGGAATGGGGGTTGAGGAAGTATGTATGAGAAAAAATTTGACGCAACCCGAAGGGATTTCTCCCCGTCTTCTCCTTTTCTGCATGAGGGGACGAAGAAGGGGGGGGGTCCCCAAATTTATGAAGCGGCCTTGCTGTGGATGTACTGTGTCTTGCGACACTGCTTCTGACCCAGGGCAGTGGACAGGATGCAGGGATGACCCGTCAGCCAGGAGGTGCCAAGATAAGAGGGAGGGAGGAGGGTGGAGGGGAGTGGAATATGTAGGGAATGGAATGGATGGGAATGATTTCTATGTTTTTTTTCTTTTTGGCTACCCCCCGTGTAAGGGGGGAAAAGCCTTTGGTATGTGTATGTACATATAGTCATTGTTTTGAAGGCTGACAATATAAGGAACTTAAAAAAAAAAAAAAAAGTGACGGAAAACAAAAATTACCCAAAATTTTAGTCATAACGAGATCGCTCGTCGAAAAAAGATAAACAAATGAATAAATATATTAAGAAATTATTGAAAATTGTAAAACAAATAAATAAATAAAGAATACAATAAATAATTATGTTAAACGAAGTGATAATTATTATACAAAGACTCAACAATCCCCAACAAGTACACAAAAATCCGAAAAAAATGAAAAAATAAAAAAATTAATAAGAAATAAATTAAAAATACACAAATTAAATGATAAACAATAAAATAAATAAAGAATAAAACACAACAAATTAATAAAAAATAAATAAATAAATAAAAAAAAGTCAACAAAGAAACACACCCAACAAGTACAGACAAAACACCTTCCCGTACAGTTAATTACCTGAACACGTCAACCCGAACACAGTTCCCCTCCCCATCCTTCCTGACGCTCGCAGTTCTCCAATGTTCCTCCAGATTCCTAATAACCCTTCCTGTACAATGAATTTCCTTCCCGACCCTCACTGATCCTCCTCCTCCTCCTTCTTCTCTTCCTCCTCCTCCTCTTCCTCGGCGCGTATCATTCACTACTCTTTGTCTCAGCCATTGTGTCCCTACTCTATACCTCTCGCTTCCTACCTAATCTGAACATGTACTGCATACCTCATCTCCCTCTCTCTCTCTCTCTCTCTCTCTCTCTTTTTCTCTTCTATCTACCACTCTGTTTGTGATTGTGTATTTACCTAGTTGTATATTACGGGAAGGACAACTGTGTGTGTGTGTGTGTGTGTACGTGTGTATGTGTGCGCGATGTGTGTGGCATGAGTGGTATGCACGCATGTACGCATATGTGTTTATCCATGTGTGCACGTATATGTAAACAAATGTGTGTGTGTGTGTGTGTGTGTGTGTGTGTGTGTGTGTGTGTGTGTGTGTGTGTGGTGTGTGAATGTGTGTTTGTGCGTGGTGTGAATGGTATGCACGCATGTATGCTTATCCATGTGTGTACGTATATGTAAACAAATGTGTGTGTGCGTGTATGTGTATGTGCGTGTGTGTGTGTGCGTGTGTGTACATGCGTACCAAATACGAAAGTGCCAGTGAACGCACATACGTACACACACGTCCCTGTGTGTATGGCTGAAACCGTATATGCATTATGCCTTCCTCTTTACAGGAACTAATTTACTTTCTAGTCATCTAGTTTTCATAATACGTTCCCCATAGGATAAGCTACAACCCATATCCTCCCCCCAACAGACATTTATTTATTTATTTATTTTATTTATATATATTTTTTTTTTCAAAAAACGTTTTCAATTCTTTTTTCAAAAAACATTTTTTAACATTTATTTTCATTTTTGTTTCAAAAAACGTTTTATCTAAGATTTCTTTTCAAAAATATAATTTTTCCTTTTTTCATTTTTCAAAAAACTTTTTTTCATTTTTTTTTCAAAAAACATCTTTTTTTTTTCAATGTTTTTTCCCGTCACCTGTGGCCATTCCATTTTTCCTCTTCTACAATCGGAAGAGGAGGAGTTGGAAACCAACCACGATTAATTAAAACTCAAATTACCTCATTTGCTTGCTACAGGAAATAAATAAAAAACAAAACTATTTTGTAAATTAATCGGCAACGAGACAACAACCATCCTCCCAAAGTTGGGGAGAGAGGGAGAGGGAGAGAGAGGGGGGGAAGCAGAGAGGGGAGAGAGAGAGAGACGGGGAGAGAGAGAGAGAGGGATGGGGAGGGAGAGAGAGAGAGGGAGGGGAGGAAGAGGGGAGGGGAAAAGGAGAAAGAGGACAAGAAGAGGGATGATGCAGGGGAGTGGGAGAAAGAGGAGGGAGGGGAGGAGGAAGAGGGGAAGGGGAGGAGGAAGAGGGGAAGGGAAGGAGGAGGACGGGTAAGGGAAGGAGGAAGAGGGGAGGAAGAAGTGGAGGGGGAGGTGGGGCAGGGCAGGAGAGTAGGGGGAGGAAGGGTAGGAGGAGGAAGAGGAGGATAAGAGGAATGACGCGGGGAAGGCCCTGGGAAGGGGAGGAGGAAGAAGGGGGAAGGAGGAAGAAAGGAGGAAAGGGGAGAGGGGGGAATGGGAGGAGGAGGAAGGGAAGGAGGAGGTGCGGGAGGAGGAAGAGGAGAGAGGGAAGGAGGAAGAGGAGGAAGGGAAGGAAGAAGAGGAGGAAGGGAAGGAAGAAGAGGAGGGAGGGAAGGAAGAAGAGGAGGAAGGGAAGGAAGAAGAGGAGGGAGGGAAGAAGGAAGAGGAGGGAGGGAAGGAGGAGAAAGAGGAGGGAGGGAAGGAGGGGAAGGAGAGGAGGTAGAGGAGGAAGGGGAGGAGGAGGAGGAGGAAGGGGAAGAGCAGAAAGGGGAAGAGGAGGAAGGGGAAGAGGGGGAAGAAGAGGAGGAGGAGGAGGAGGAGGAGGAGGAGGAGGAGGAGGAGGAAGAGGAGGAGGAAGAGAAGAGGAGGAGGAGGAGGAGGAGGAGGAGGAGGAGGAGAAGGAGGAGGAAGAGGAGGCCTCATAAAGATCTTCAAAGCCTCCGCAGAAACCGACGTAGTTGGTGGAGGGAGTGGATGGAGGGAGTGGAGGGAGTGGAGGGAGTGGTGACGTGTTTGCCAGATAGTTGTGGGTTTAGCGGCGGTCTGGCTGGGCTTTAAAACTCTTCTTACAGGAGGCAAACCTCGACGGCGATAACAGTAACCCTTACGACCAGAGTCAACAGAGTTCAAAATCGAACTCGTGAATTACCCCGAAGTCGCTTTGTCAAACACTTAACGCTCAGCGGCGATACGGAGACTTCAAACCATCTCCTTATAAGAGCAAATACACGAGGAAATGTATTTATATGTACAAATCTCTCTCGCACACACACACACACACACACACACACGTCAACATGTACACATACTGCCGTACACACAAACCTGTGTGTGTGTGTGTGTGTGTGTGTGTGTGTGTGTGTGTGTGTGTGTGTGTGTGTGTGTGTGTGTGTGTGTGTGTGTGTGTGTGTGTGTGTGTGTGCTTGTTCGTGTGTTTATGTTTGTTGTGTGTATAAGTGTGCTTGTTCGTGTGTTTATGTTTGTGTGTGAGCGTGTGTGTGTGTTATGAGTATATATGTATCTGTGTGCGTGTATGTGTAAGAGAGAGAGAGAGAGAGAGAGAGAGAGAGAGAGAGAGAGAGAGAGAGAGAGAGAGAGAGAGAGAGAGAGAGAGAGAGAGAGAGAGGGAGAGTCAAAGAGAGGGAGAGGGGGGATCAAGAAGAGAGATAGATAAAGAGAGGTTAAGAGAGAGACAAGAGAAAGAAAGGGAGATCGAGGGGGGACTAGAGAAAGGAGGGCGAGGGGTGAGAGAGAGAGAGAGAGAGAGAGAGAGAGAGAGAGAGAGAGAGAGAGAGAGAGAGAGAGAGAGAGAGAGAGCGTATGCGTGTGTGTATAGCGTGCGTGAGCACAAGTATTTTACGTGTTCCAAACAGCTAGAGACCAAAGATAAGGAAACAATATGCATAGGCATTGGCCCATTAGACACTGCTCCAGGGTGTGTGTGTGTGTGTGTGTGTGTGTGTGTGTGTGTGTGTGTGTGTGTGTGTGTGTGTGTGTGTGTGTGTGTGTGTGTGCTTAAACATGGACTTGGCTTGCATGCTGGTTTTGTGATCAACATCTATTACCCTGGATGAGAGCTCGAAGCCCAATCTATGGGGTAATGATGTGGCCTTACACACACACACACACACACACACACACACACACACACACACACACACTCACACACACACACATACACACACCAACATCTTACACAAGCGTGTGGCACTTGCAGCGCCATGATGTTCTTCAATCCTGGATAGGGATCGAGCTTAAGACCGCTTAGTTAGCAGGCCAAGTCGTTACCAGTACATCAACAAGCTTGTGTGTGTGTGTGTGTGTGTGTGTGTGTGTGTGTGTGTGTGTGTGTGTGTGTGTGTGAGTGAGAGAGATTCACCACGGTCTTGGATCACCTGTTAGACTCATGACTGACAGCCATTACCATCCCGAAAGAGAGCTGAAATACTCATACATACTCCGGCCTATGTTTAATGTGTGTGTGTGTGAGAGAAGAGAGAAAGAGAGAGAGAGAGAGAGAGAGAGAGAGAGAGAGAGAGAGAGAGAGAGAAAGAGGAAGAGAAAGAGGAAGAGAGGGGGAGAGAGGGGGAGATTCACCACTGTCTTAGATCGCGTGTTGGACTCATGATTGACAGCCATTACCATCCCGAAAGAGATCTCAAAAGCTCATATATACTCCGGTCTATGTGTAATGTGTGTGTGTGTGTGTGTGTGTGTGTGTGTGTGTGTGTGTGTGTGTGTGTGTGTGTAAGTGTAACAACAACGTGGCGCGGAAGTGGAGAGCAATTAAAATCTGCACCAGGAAACAAAAATTCCGGAAAGAAATTACTTCCACACTCTCACAGAACCATCTCCCTAAAAGCTACGTCACTTCGACCCCACCCCTCCCCTCCCGCCATCACACTGGGCTATTTTTCCTCCGACTGTCGGAGCAGATTTCCAGTCCGGAGCTCTCGGGAAGGAGGCTGATGTGCTGGATGAAAATTATTTTCCTCCAGCGTATCAAATGTCATTAAATGTGTTTTTGTTGAGAAAATAAAATAGTTTGCCACAGTGACTTGACGGTGGTAAAAGTGCTGAAGGTGGGTGATTCCCCCGATTAATCGGAGGTTGGAGGAAAAATAGCCCAGTGTGATAACCTATTTATTCAAGGTTCGAAACTCCAGGCGATTCAATTCAGTAGAAGGAAATCCTCAATCCAGCTAAAGCGTTTAAATCCAGACACTTGGGTAAAACACACACACACACACACACACACACACACACACACACACACACACAAGCAGACCCCAAACACCGAACCTTAATTGCATCTTCGATCAAAATCCTTCCACGTGTGTGCGTTCGTGCGTGCGTGTGTAAACACACGTAAACACGCACGCACGCACACAAATTCTCCGCAGTTTAACATACATTGGAGTGACGATTTTCGATAAAAAAAAGAGTTCAAAAGAACGAAAGAGAGAGAGATTAAGATCACCTCGATCCCGTGACTCTTGGAATACAAAAATATGCGAACACACGCACGCACACACACACACACAAACACACACGCAAACCATTACATTTCCTGTACTTTATCCCGCCTTTCCTTTGAAGAGTTCTACCAGGTTGGTGGTGGTGGTAAAGATGGTAGTGGTGGTGGTGGTTCTAATGACGCATTTCGTCACCAATAACCAGCGTTTCTATCCTTGGAAACATCATGCAGCGACGGAGTCACAAATATGTAAAGGAGAAATTTAACGAGTGCAGGAGAAATGAAAGACACATGATAAACAGTGGCCATGAAAGACTGTCGCGTGCCTCTGATCCATAAAGGTGCACCAGACCCTAAACTACTGTCTGGTGGTAGGGATGGCGGTGGTGATAGTGGTGATGACTATAGTGCAAATGATAATGCTGGTGGTTGTGGTGATGAGTGTGGTGCTAAAGATAATGCTGATGGTTGTGGTGGTGGCAGAAGGGATGGTGGGGATGACTATGGTGCAAATGATAATGCTGGTGGTTGTGGTGATGACGGTGGTGCTAAAGATAATGCTGATGGTTGTGGTGTTGGTGGTAGTGGTGTTGGTGGGAAGGGAGGGTACAATTACTCCTGGAATTTTAAAGACGCATTTCTGGCCCGTACGAGTGACACCTCCTCCCCCCCTTCTTCTCCCCTCTCCCTCCTTCTTCCCCCCTCTCCTCCGCTCTTCCCCCCCTCTCTCCCCCCCGGGGGTGAAGCTCGCTCAATGACAGTCAAGTAATTAAACAGAAAGTGTTTCTGCCATAAACCTTGAGAAACGGAATCCAAAATTGCATGGGCGTGTACACACACACACACACACCGGTGTGTGGTGTGTGAGTGGTCTCAGACCTACCCAGAGATCGGCAAATAATGAGCTCTGAGCTCACTGCCGTAGGGTGGTGTCTGGCTGTCTCGACAGAGACTGCAGCAGATCCGAGGTGAATACACACACACACACACACGGCTCGACGGCGCTGTGGCAGCGTTCGCAACTGCAACTCCAGCGGTCCGAGTTAGATTCCCTCCTACAGCTGAAATAATTTCATTATCACAGCGCTGCGAGCCGGCACTCCAACTTTCGTGGGGAAAGAGTTGTGTGTGTGTGTGTGTGTGTAAGGTCACAATATTACCCACAGATCAGTCATATATGAGCTGTGCTCACATCCGGGAGGGTAATAGCTGTTGATCACGAATACAATACGTGATCCAAGACCATGGTAATTTACACACACACATATACACACACACACAAACACACACACATACACACACACGTATACACACATACACTTATACATATACACGCACACACACAGACGCACGCATATAACACACACACACACCGTTTGGAAATAGTGAAACCAAAACGAGGCTTCAATGTCAGGGTGGACCGATTTTTTCTCCCCGAAACGGCGGAAACATTGCGACCAGATTCTTTTTTCTTTTTCTTTTTTCCCCCACAATGCCGAGCCGGTCAAGTGGGAATCCGCAAAATGTATACAAGTCCCCTACGTGCGCGCGCGTGTGTGTGTCTATGTCTATGTGTGCAAGAGAGTGAGACAGACAGAGGAGGCAATGATATAATAATTGTAGTGAGGAGGAAAAGGAGGAAAGGAGAGAAGAGGGAGGAGAAGGGAGGAGTAGAAGGGGAAGTGTAGGGAGATAGATCAGGTGAACGATAGAGGAAGAACTGAAGGGGGAAAGTGAGGGGAAGGGAAAAGAGGTGTGGGGAGGGGAAGGGGAGAGGTGTGGGGAGGGGAAGGGGAGAGGTGTGGGGAGGGGAAGGGGAGAGGTGTGGGGAGGGGAAGGGGAGAGGTGTGGGGAGGGGAAGGGGAGAGGTGTGGGGAGGGGAAGGGGAGAGGTGAGGGGAGGGGAAGGGGAGAGGTGAGGGGAGAGGTGAGGGGAGGGGTAAGGGAGTGGTGTGGGGAGGGGGAATGTGTGGGAAGAGGGGGAGATGTGGGGAGGGGGAATGTGTGGGAAGAGGGAGAGATGTGGGGAGGGGGAATGTGTGGGAAGAGGGAGAGATGTGGGGAGGGGGAATGTGTGGGAAGAGGGAGAGATGTGGGGAGGGAAGGGGGGAAGTAAGGGGAGGGGAAAGGGGGGAGCAGGGAAAGGAGGAGGCGGAGGGAAAGAGAAGAGAAGAGGAAATGGAGAATAGAGAGGAAAGAGGGAAGGAAAAAGCGAAGGGAATGAGAAAATGAAAGGGGAACGGAGAGGGAACGGGCAGGGAGAGGGGAGGGGTAGGGGGAGGGTAGAGAAGGGGTAAGGGGGGGGCAGAGAAGGGGTAAGGGGGGAGAGGTGAAAGGGTCCTAGGATCGAACAAAGACCTTCCCGTACCCAGTTCCGAAAAAGAGACCTAGAACACTGAAAATAACAATAATAACAATTATAATAATAGTAATGATAAAAACAATAATAATCATGATGATGGGGAGCAGGAGGAAGTGGATGAGAGGAGGAGGAGGAGGAGGAGGACTTATCCATATTATTTTTCCTGCATCCGACCTAGTTATAGACCAAAAGGTCTCCTGTCGACATGCTATTCCTTTGTAATTATTTTGTATAAAAAAAAAACTATTTGTGGTTTTGGTATCGAATGACAATAATATTAATAACAATAACAACAATAATAACAATATTAATATCAATGACAATAACAACAACAATAATAATAATAATAATAATAACATTAATAATAATGATAATAATATTAACAAAAATAAAAATAATAACAACAACAAAGGACAGCTTTTCCACTCTTCCTGATCAGCTAATCTTTTGGAGTTGGTAAAAGAAAACTGAAGACTGAGCGATGATCCAAGCAACAGGTCCAAAACACGACGACGACGATGACGACGACAAAGCTGTCTTCAGTCCCTTCTCAGCCCCTACCCCGATAAATGAATAAAAAATAAATAATATATAAACACGTGGATTGATGTACATATAAATGAAATACATAAAAAGCGCGATTTAATTGTGAACACAAATCGTCTTTTCTCCATGACAATCATCACAACCACACAATGGCAACGGGTCAATGAAGAATTGTGTGGGCGGCCAAG
The DNA here is from genome assembly GCF_046742065.1 of Oratosquilla oratoria. Classification (NCBI taxonomy): domain Eukaryota; kingdom Metazoa; phylum Arthropoda; class Malacostraca; order Stomatopoda; family Squillidae; genus Oratosquilla; species Oratosquilla oratoria. The sequence continues at coordinate 40,969,012 of NC_134810.1, read as the reverse complement.
GTTTTAAGTACTGCGGATTCCCCCATCTACAAGACCCAAAATCGTATGCTATCAACCTTGTTGGACGTGACCCAAAGCAGGGAAAATACGACAAGTAGCTCACATTCCTCGGCAGCTAGCGACCACCCCATTAAATCAACATTTCATATGACAATGTGACGGAGTTTTTGTGTTCCACTACCACATTCCCGCCAAGCCGTTACTCTGTATTCAAATCAACGCCCAACGACGAGACAGTCGTGTCGTTCTATCACGGGTCGTTTTAAAACGACGCGGGGAAGAATGAATATGTAAACTGACATTTTTATTGTCGTTGTCTTACCTCGCGACACATTTTTTATGTAAATCACTGACAAAAGTAGGATAATAACTGACTAAAAATCACCTGTAAATGTTCTTTTACAGTTACGTTCACAACTGGAGTAAAACGAACGCAGGGGGGTAAAAATAAGACGACTGAAGCGAATACGACAGCAGCCTAACGCTTGGTTATTGTTCATAGGATACGCTTAAACATGACTAAATAAATACATAGTATTATATAAAACAACTAAATAAATTCTATATGAATACATAAATAAATGACAACAAACAAGTATACAAACAAATGAGAAAACATGCAAGCAGCTCCAATGTGCTCACGTCGTTGGCCAACTTTGCCAACTCGACTGCACAACGGACGAATTTGCTTGACAATAATGCAACTACTTGCGTACAAATTGACAATTTTCCTTTTGTTCTGGCTATAACCAACCTATTTTATTCATCCACGTAGAACTCCCTCGATAGGGATGATGTGCTTATCTTGATAGATACTTTGTGTTTAGCGTAATCATTATTTATTCGTCTCTGGTACAAAAAAATGACCCAACATTCCATACGAGCCTGGCAACATAGTCAAGTCTTGCGCTCGCGCGCGCGCGCACACGAACACGAATGCAACAAACTACCCTGCTTTAGTACAAATCCGAACTACAAGAGAATGAAAATAAATAATGAGGAACATGATGGCTATAAATAATAAGGAAAACGATCAGACAATAAACAAGACTGGACCAATAGCGTGCGGGGACGTGCGCACATACACACACCTCGTGGCAATGTGGTTAGAGTTCTCGCCTGCCACTACGGCGGTCCGGGTTCGAATCCCGACCAGGACTGAAATAATTTCAGAATCACTGCGCTCCGAGTCGTTACTCCAACTCTCGTGGGCGGGGAGTAGGGTGTGTGTGTGCGTGTAAGGTCACAACATTACCCATAGATCGGTCATATATGAACTCTGAGCTCTCTTCCGGGAGGGAAATAGCTGTCGATCACGAGTCGCACGCGTGATCCAAGACCTTGGTGAATCACACATACACACGCTACACTGACAACAAACACACACACGTGGGGTCGTTCACATAGAACCTCATCTGGTAATAGTTGTGTCAGTGTAACTCAATACTGAACTGTCTTATAGTCGCTGTAACATGCACTTCATTACATTTTGGTAACTAAACATTTTCACACTAAACCCTACTGACACTGAATCTCACATCTCCAAGATAATCATGGTCAAAATATCACTTTTGTCATTACCATAATGCACGGAATTAAAACTAATAGAATATAGATATTTTTTGTCTGTCTGAATTAAATCAAAGTGTGAGTACTTCACCGAAATTTATATATTATATATATATATATAATGACCAAAGCCAAAGACACAGAAACGAAGAAATTCGACCAAATGTTCTTGCATGGGAGTTCAATGCTTCCCACGATCCTCGATTCAAATCAGCGACTGCTTGGAGTGTCTTGTCACCAGGGTTACAGCAGCAGCACTGGGATCAAATGACAACACATGTGTGTAGAGGATGATGCAAAACAAACACATGCAAATACACTTGTACACACATGCACATACACTACTACCAGACATAGAACTAAAATGTCCAGATGATAAGGGCATGTATGCTCTTTCTCTCTCTCTCTCTCTCTCTCTCTCTCTCACACACACACATACATACACGCACGTACACACACAAACACACGCACACACACACACACATAACATACTCGCTGGTGAAGTGGGTAGCGTCTCGGCCTGCCAGCTCAGCGGAACCGAGATCGAGCCCTACACAGGTCGTGATAAACATCACAAAACTGCAAGTATTTATATTTTCACTTAGACAAGATGATGGTGTGTGTGTGTGTGTGTGTGTGTGTGTGTGTGTGTGTGTGTGTGTGTGTGTGTGTGTGTGTGTCCGCGCGCGCGATTGACGGTTAATGACGTCATGTCGCTTGGTGGCGTTCCTACACACTCTTCCCTCTCAAGCAGGAGTCTTTTGAAACTGTTTCTGAACTGTTCCGAGACAGTCCAGAAACAGTTGCACGACAGTCCAGTGATCACACTGGGCACCTCCGACTGTTGGAGCAGATTTTGCAGCCCACAGCTTTCGGGAAGGAATGTAATAGGCTGGAGGAAAATAATTTCCCTCCAGCATAACAAAAATCATTCTAAGTAAATCGTTGAAAAACGAACCTTTATTTATCTATTTATTTTTGCGTTCTTTACTGGACGGTAATTTATCTCCAGACTATTCTATTAATCTCCCTAGTATTCCCCCAACACCACCCCGCCCCCAGGAAATATGGGAGTTGGGGGGATGACCTCCATTTCCCCCCCTTTCCAGTCCCCCCATCTCTCGCTCCGAAATCAACTTACACAAGTTCATAACGAGGCCAGGAAGAGGAGGAAGCGGGGGAGAGGGGGAGAGGGGAGGAAGAGGGGGGAGGAGGAGGAGGAGAACCATAAGTTTGAGAACCAATGACCCAGTGGCTTGTTACCATGTAACTCTGAAACGCCTGAATAAAATGGACCGGCACAGAACAGAAGGAATCCCTCTACGTGCGCTCCAAGAAGTCCGTTCAGGGTGTGGCATACATGGTGTCAAGTGTACATACCTCTCTCTCTCTCTCTCTCTCTTCCTATCTATGTGCTATTTGATTTTTTTTTCTGTATATAGAAGGACGCTGTATAATACAATAAGGATTACCGGTACTTTTCATGGATTGAGAAGAGACAGATATAGTGACATAGAGAAAGCGATATATATATATATATATATATATATATATATATATATATATATATATATATAAGAGAGAAAGAGAGATAGGTAGATAGATAAAGAGATATATAAAGTGATAGATAGTGAGGGGGGGAAAGAAAGCAAAATAGGTTTTTGGAGTACCGGACATGGATCCAATTCTTTCCGATTTACTCGACAGAAATCAATCTTCCCGACGCCGTAGCAAGATCCACCTTGAGACGCTACACTCTGGCCTCAGCTTATACATACAAGCAGGTCCCTCAGTCTTGGGAACAATTTTCAGTTAAACGAGATCGCTTGGCGTTCCCAAGAATGAGATAAAGTATAGAATATAAAAGATAGAAAGTTTAGAAAGTACAGAAAGTATGGAAGTTAAAGAAAGTATATAATAATCCAAAATTAAAGAAAATTTGAGAAATGGATCTCTTAGAATGAATTTATGCAATACTTGAAAATTCAGTATCAATTCTAGAATTTATGCAATACTTGAAAATTCAGTATCAATTCTAGAATTTATGCAATACTTGAAAATTCAGTATTAATTCTGTTATATTGTTTCTTTCTCGATAGCCATTCATATTCATGACTGAAATGTATATTTCCTTTTTTTTTACCAAATTTAATTTCATACATAACCTAAGTATTAAATATTTCTTCTATTTTCTTATATTTACGTGCCTTTACGTCAGCTGGGTCCGAATTCAATTCCATACAGAATTCTAAGTCATTAAATAAATTCTTCTATTTTCTTATCTTCATGTGCCTTTACGTCAGCTGGGCCCAAGTTAAATTTCAAACAGAATTCTAAGTAATTAAATAAATTCTTCTATTTGCCTTTACGGCAACTGAATCAACAGTATATCATAAGGGAAAGAAAACTGCTCTTGAAAAACTTTAGATGGACAGTTTCAAAATTACGAAAAATTGTGGGCCACTTAGATTTTTTTTTTTGGGGGGGGGCAGAACCCAAACTATGGAACAACCGAGAACCATATTTTCCACACACTTGGGGCTATTTGGTGCGCTTTTCTGGGGCTCCCAAACTTGGCTTTAAGAATACGGCAGTGAATCTCGCTGCGGAAAGTTTGGCTCTCCCCCACCCCCACCTTACGACAGAGACATAACACAGATCTCCTTAAGTAGCTCCATCCCTAAAACTTTCTGAATTGTTTAGCCAATTAATCCCTTCCACGTCACTGCGCACTTTCCAGATACACACACACACTATATATATACATATATATATATATATATATATATATATATATATATATATATATATATACATATATATATACACACACGACAGCCTACTTTGCATTGGTAATCTTTTTCCCAATATTTTCTAATTTATTGGCTCCCTTCTCTGTTATGTGTGTGTGTGTGTGTGTGTGTGTGTGTGTGTGTGTGTGTGTGTGTGTGTGTGTGTGTGTGTGTGTGTGTGTGTGTGTGTGTGTGTGTGTGTGTGTGTGTGTGTGTGTGTGTGTGTGTGTGTGTGTGTGTGTGTGTGTGTGTGTGTGTGCGCGCGGCGGGAGTCACAACATTATCAGAAGAATCCACATTGAAGAAAAAAAACATTTAGCCTATATAAAAGGTATAACTTCCGACGTTTCGCCTATTCTTTAGACATCGCCAGGAATGATTGATCTGGGCAGACGTCTATTACATCAATAAACGAGAAATTTTGTCAGTTGGTCTGGGACCGCTGCATCCACGTCTACATTTGTTTCTATATAAACATATCAAACCTTTTTGGAATTAGGGCGATGCCTGGATTGAAAATTTGAGATGGCAGGGTACCAATAAGTACTTTATCCATCATGGCTCTTTGTAGTCTTGGGTCGCAGGCCCAGCTAGCCCTCTGCAGGTGCTAACTTAAGGTCACAAAAATGCGGCTTTTAAGCTAGAATTATATGTTATATATGTGTGATTCATCATGGTCTTGGATCACGTGTTGGACTCGTGGTCGACAGCTATAACCCTCCCGGAAGAGAACTCAGAGATCATATTTGACCGATCTATGGGTACTGCTGTGACTTTACACGCACGCACGCACCAAACTTCTCGCCCACGAGAGTTGGAGTAACGACTCGCAACGCATGGATACTGAAATTATTTAAGCCCTGGGCAGGATTCGATCTCGGACCGCCGTAGTGGCGGCCGGGAACTCTAACCACTGCGCCACGAGAGAGAGAGAGAGTGTGCGTGTGTGTGTGTGTGTGTGTGTGTGCATTATACACACACACACACACACACACACACACACACACACACACATATATATATATATATACATAATATAATACATATATATACATAAATATATATTATATTATTATATAATAATATATATATATGTATGTATAAAAGCGAGGGTAAACACAAATGCACGCATAACTCAAATTTAAAAAGAGGTTGGTGACTGGTGAAAATTTGAGATATGACGCCTCAGACCCTGCGAAGGCGTGATGGATGAAAAGCTGAAGAGAGGGGAAGAGAGGGGGAGAGAGGGGGAGTGGCTGACATCGACAAAATGCCAGGAAGCCGAGAAGGACGGGGGTTGTAGGGGGGGGGAGTGGGGGGATAAGGGAGGATACGTCAGAGGATGAGGATGAGTATGAGGGTGCAAATGAGGCTGAGGATGATTAGTGGGCTTAGGAAGATGAGGATGGGGAAGAGGTGGCTGGGGGGCATATGAGGATGAAGATGAGGATGAGGAGGGTGGGGAGGCATACGAGGATGAGGATGAGGATGAGGTGATGAAAGGCAAGGAGGAGAAAGACATAAAAGATGAGGAAGAAGAGAAGTAGAAGTAGATGGAGCAGGGAAGGAGAGAAGAAGTAGAAGATAAGGAAATGGGAAGGAGGATGAAGATAAGAATGAGGAGAGAGGCAAGGAGATAGACAAAGAATGACGAGGAGGAAGAGGAGGAGTAACAGAGATGGAGGAGGACGAAGAGTAATATAGGAGGAGGAAGAGGAGGAGGAAGAGGAGGAGGAAGAGGAGGAGGAAGAGGAAGAGGAGGAAGAGGAGGTTTAGGAGGAGGAGGCCGAAGAGTAATATAGGAGGAGGAAGAGGAGGAGGTGGAGGAGGTTTAGAAGGAGGAGGACGAAGAGTAATATAGGAGGAGGAGGAGATTGGAGAGGCGGCAATGAGATGAGGTCCGGGCTGTAAATCTTGCCATATTGAAAGTGTCTGGTACCGCGCCGACACAGCACCCGGCTGAGATGGTACAGTAGTAGACGAGGGGGCTGAGGGGGCTGAGGGGGCTGAGGGGCTGGAGAGGCTTTGGACGGTGGAGACGAAGAGACACGCTACATTTTCTTCTCAACACGTCTCTTGTGAACAGCAACCATCACCACCACATTCTCCCTGGGAGGTCATTGTCGCCTGGCTGGGTTGATGTACACTATTGTGATGATGGTTATTTTCACTTTGGTAAAGAGTGAGAGGGAGACAGAGAGAGAGGGGAGGAGGTAGAGAGGGGGAGAAAGAGGAGGAGAGGGGAGGAGGGGAGGTAGAGAGGGGGAGGGGAGGTAGAGAGGGGGAGAAAGAGGAGGAGAGGGGGAGAGAGAGGAGGAGAGAGAGGGGGAGAGTGACACACACACACACACACACATATATATATATATATATATATATATAGAGAGAGAGAGAGAGAGAGAGAGAGAGAATGAGAGAGAGGTAGAGAGAGTCAGTCCCTACAACCAAGACCCCTGGCCTAGACCGTTTCAGCCCTGAAAACTGCGACATCGAATTGAGGTTTTATTGGTTCCGCTTCGGTGATTCACCCTCTCCTCTCCCCCCCTTCCCCCCAAACACATATATACGACGAGGTTCCTCTTCCATATCTCCTCCAATTTCGCGTCAAAACGCCAGGTCGTTTCATTCAAGTGGAGTGCAAGCCTTACACCAGTACTGTATATACTTTGGTAAGGAAACTCAGGTTCAACCAATAACACTAATGTAATTCAACGTTTCAACTTCTGAAGATGTAAAGTCGAAACGTTTGATTACGTTAGCGTTCCTGGTTCAAGCGGAGTTTCTTTACCACCTTTTCCACCCGTTTGTCACTTCTTTAAACCAGTATTTACTCTTATAAGTTTAATAAAATCGTATCAAATGCTCGGTAGCGTAGTCGGTAGAGCGGTAGGGTAGCATTACGTTGGGCCCTAGATCGTGTCTCGCGATAGCCGCATTGACCTCGTAGTAATAATAACACCTGACGATCTTACGCAACTGAGACGATAACCCGGACTCTATGGGCAAACTTCTTCAGTCCGGTTGATGATTTTTATAGGAATAAAATCATCGAATGACAGATTGCATTTAACACACAAATTTTGTGACCCGTTTCATACGTCATTCTTAACCACAGCAATACCAACACACCAACGACGACTTTCCATGCACTTCTGACCATACATACAACCTTACCAAGTCGGATTAGGCCACTGGTGAGGTACAGATGGCTCCATCATCCCTCAGGAGGTCTCAGTGGAGATCCATCTCAACTCAGACAACAATGGACGGAATAACTTCAAACATTCAGTGAGGCTGAGAGAAAGCTTCCTTCCAGCCCTGACTCAACAACAGCAGTTTCACAAATGTAATATTTATTACCAGATGCCGCTAGGCGATTTTATTCATCCAAGACGAAACCCTCCTTAGATAAGGAGTTAATAATCTCTACCTTAAATATATATATATATATATATATATATGTATATATATATATATATCTGTATATATGTATATGTATATATATATATATATATATATATATATGTATATATATATATATATCTGTATATATGTATGTGTAGCCAGGTAGTAAGTTTTTTGTAGACTTACGAGGTTGAAGGCTAAAGAAGATTCACTGTTGATTATTCTATTGTGTGTAACTTCAAGACTGTGTTATACTGAAGCTACAAACAAAATAATTAACAGTGCATCCTCTTTAGCCTTCAACCTTGTATGTCCACAAGATATATATATATATAAATATATATATATATATATATATATATATATATATATATATATATATATATATAGATATATAGATATATATATATATATATAAGTGAAGACAACTTGAAATTCCTTCTGTCGTAAGCCACGCCGGTCCTTGTTCAGAACTTTCTGTGCACAGCAGTTCAACCTAGCTCCTTATCCAAGTCGCAGCTTGTCCAAACAACCAAACGATACAACCAGAGCAGCAGCAGAAGCAGAAGCATATGGAGGAGCCGCGTTTTAAATGTCTTCACTGCCAAGTGCCTTTCCATCTGCTGCCGCTGCTGCACACACATCTCTTTCTCTCTCTCCCTCTCTCTATCTGCCTGTCTCTCTTTCTCTGTCACTCTGCCTGTCTGTCTTTCTCTGTCTGCTTCTCCATCTCCCTCCCTCCCCCCCCCTCTCTCTCTCTCTGCCTGCCTGTCTGTCTTTCTCTCTCTCTGTCTGTCTGTCTCCTGTCCCTCTTTCTCTCTCTGTCTGCCTCTCCCCGTCTCTCTCCCTCTCTCTCTCTGTCTCTTTCTCTCCGTCTTTCTGTGTGTGTGTGTGTGTGTGTGTGCGTGTATGAGTGTGTGTGTGTGCGTGTATGAGTGTGTGTGTGTGTGATTGTGTGTGTGTATTTGTGTGAGTGCATGTGTGTGTGTATACGTGCGTGTGTGCGTGTATGAGTGTGTGTGTGTGTGTTTGTGTGCGCGCGTATGTGTGTGTGTGTGTGTGTGTGTGTGTGTGTGCGCGTATGTGTGTGTGTGTGTATATGTGTGTGTGTGTGTGTGTGTGTGTATGTGTGTGTGTGTGTGAATGCGCGTGAGTGAATGAGTGTGAGTGAATGAGTGTGTAGGCGGTACACAATGAGGTTCCCCCGCTCTCCAGTTGACGTGTTCCCTCGCCACCAGAACCCAAAGGTAGCAAGCGACCTTAGGACATCGACCGAAAGTGCGGTGACGCGTCTTCACTCTGCGGTCAGCAAGACCAGCTCTAGATCGCTGACCATCTCGGCTTAGGACCAGCTGTTGTGTGCCATCTGCAGCAGCTGGTGTCAGCTTTGTGCGCCGACACTGAAGTAACCGTCGGCTCTGATTATCTTAAAAAATAAAACAAACCGGGAAAAAAAAAAAAAAAAAAAAAAAAATCCATTGTGGTTTTGTGTGTGTGCGCGCGCGTGTGTGTGTTTGTGTGTATGTGTGTATGTGTGGTGTGTGTATGTGTGCTCGCGCCCTTGTGTGCATGTTCGTGTACTGTATACACACACACGCACACATTTATGAAACTCATTCGTCCCCAGAATGTGTGTGTGTGAGCGCGCGTGTATTGTACACACAAACATACATATATTTTTCATGAAATTTATTTGCCCCCAGTGTGTGTGTACGTGTGTACAAGTTCTGACATGAACACGACTCCAACTGTCATGTACCTGTCTTGGTCACAACTCCACTACTCCTGACTTGGATGAAAAAATAAATAAATAAATAAATAAAAAGAATAAAAAAAAAAAATCCCTGAATAAAAAAACTACTCCACACTCCAACATTTTGGAGTGAATTCTATGTATATAAAGTGTACACAGAGCCAAAGTTCCAAATGCACAGCAATCACACTCTACGCCTTCAGTCAGGACAGAGCCAACTTTTAAATGCATCAGGAGGATTGCCAGAACGCGGTTTAGAGGACCAAAGGATTCCAGGAAGTTGAATGGAATCGCCCGATGCAGTAAAAAAAAAAAAAAAAAAAAAAAAAAAATAAATAAATAATATATATATATATATATATATATGTATATATATATGTATATATATATATATGTGTGTGTGTGTGTGTATGTGTGTGTGTATTTAAGACAGATTGAACATTTTTAGAAGTTCTGCCAAGGGATTCGAATCCTGACCTGATTATGCACGCACAGGTCAGGGTTCGGCTCCCTTGGTAGAGCTTCTAAAAAAAAAAAAAAAAAAAATTTATATATATATATATATATATATATATATATACATACACACCAAAGATTCCCTTAAACTGAAAAAAACACGTCTGGTGACCTAAGTTCCTTAAATGTGCTAAATATAACTCACTGGCCCAAAATATGTAAAAGAAAAGAATAAAATAATAATACAATTCTGGGAAACCATATCGCCTCGCAAAAGACACAATCAACCAAAACTGAACCTAAAAATTGCCGACCCAACCAGGCTCCTTCTCCTCTTCTCCTCCTCCTCCTTCTCCTCTTCTTCTTCCTCCTCCTCCTGCGTCCTCCGTGTCCTGTCAAAGAGCATTTTCCGTTGGCATGACCTCGTATGACCTGGTAGACGATGGATGTCCTTTGAACATCTCCCGGGGTTTTCAGGTCATTCATGCCACGCACGCACACACATACGCACATACACACACGCGATTCGATGGCGCAGTGATAGAACTCCCGGCTGCCACTACGGAGGTCCGGGTTCGAATCCCGCCCAGGGCTGAAATAATTTCAGTATCACTGCGCTGCGAGTCGTTACTCCAACTCTCGTGGGCGGGGAGTTGTGTGTGTGTGTGTGTGTGTGTGTGTGTGTGTGTGTGTGTGTGTGTGTGTGTGTAAGGTCACATCATTACCCATATATGAGCTCTGAGCTCTCTTCCGGGAGGGAAATAGCTGTCGATCACGAGTCCAACACGTGATCCAAAATAATGGACCATGGTGAATCACGCATACACACACGGCTTGACTACGCAGTAAAACAGTTAGCAACGGCTAATCCAGCTGTCCGGGTTCGATTCCCGCCTGGGATCACATGAAGAATTGTCACCCCATGAGATCCCACCTGAAGAACAGTCACCCCCCAGAACGCCGAATATCAACAGTGGAATAAAGATTAGGTTAGTTTAGGTTGAATGAGGGTTATGCTTAGTCATCAACTTTTACAACCGAAGAATTGTAGACCCAGGATTGGCTCACATGAAGAATTGTCACCCTAGGATAGCTCACATGAAGAATTGTCACCCTTTCGAAGTCTGGGGTGAGAATTCTTCATGTGATCTTTACGTTTAAGGCCTTTGCTCAATATTCCGTATTGCACAATATTACTGACAACGTAGGGATGATATTGAAGAATGACACAAGATATTGACATCTAATGTACAGGCCAAACACTTGTGCGTCTTCAATACCATCCCTACACCGTCAATAATATTGCACAATACGAAATATTGCGCAATAATATTGGTCGTGTAGAGCCCGCTTAAGAGGAACCCTGAAAAACAAAATTTTGAGAAAGATTTAACTCAAAAATCCTCTTTTAATAAGACTCGAAGTTGAAGGTCATGGTATAGTAATATTACAATGTGATCTTACCCACTACAAAGCCTTTCATCGATGAATATGCAATACGATAAATAAAGAAAATAAAGAAAAAATTTAATATATAAAGAAAAAATTACACGCTACAAGGTCCTTCTGTTTCCATATCGTCGATGTAGGAATACATTCGGCTGTGCGTATGTGTGCGTCCGTGTGTACATGTGCACAGGGTTAAGTGATAGTTGATATGTATAAAGTTCCTTTTCCCCTCGTTGCGAAAGGCACAAACAGATCAAGAAGTTTCCCCCCCAACAGTTAGCCTGATCGTGCGCGACATTCAAACGTCTCGTTGAAACGGTTTTCCAGCCATTTCAAAAAAAGAAAAAGAGAGAGAGAGAGAGAGGGGGGGAGAGGGGGGTGACACGAGACGCACCGGAAGGCCGTGGATGGGGGAGAGGTTAAGACGAATGGTATACATTTAAACTAAAATGCACAATCTCTGACTCCTTGACAAAAGATGGCACGCAGTCGCAAACAAAGACGCGCCATTATGCTCACTCCGGGGACCCTACGCGCTCAGCATTGAAGTAATCAAAATACATAAACTGACACTCCATTCTCTGCGTTGGCTGGCACGGGGTAATACGGTACATACGCACCCGATATATAAACTGGTTTGACTCTCCCAGTCCTCACCATCCACCTCTCCTCCATCCTCCACCATTACAAAACGTATCACACCGAAATATTTTGACACTGTGAACGATTTAGCTTAAAAAATAATGATAATAAACTGGGAACGAAAGTCAAGCGACAAACAGTTTGCTTTCCATAATCGTATTATCTTCAGTTTTCCCTCGTATCTAAAGGGAATAGAAGAAGACAGCGCTATAGAATTTTATCTTAAAACGACAAAGAATAAAGTCAAGATACAAAGAAAACGACGAAACATTTTGAAATGTGTGTGCGTGTGAGCGTGAACGAGTTTCAATTTCATCCATATTTTTTTTAGACCCATAGGATTTTATGCATCGCCATCCGTATTTACAACTTACAAAGTGCACACTACAAATATAACTTTACAACACTACCGGCATTTCGACACGGGTACTAATAACAGGAAAAAACTTTTAGAGCATTTATAACACAAATACACTAGCGATCACAAATGTAAAAGAACAGAAAAACTATATCTTCCATCACATCAAAACAGATTCCTAATCCATAACCATGAATATGTAAGTAAAACCTGATTGAATCACTCAGGACACATTTTCTACATCCAAATCAAATGTCAAAGATTTTTTTTCATCCTTGCATAAAAAAGAAGAAATGTTAGTCAGTCATGTTTAGTTAATGAAATGCGAGGTCTTCACAGATCATGAGTATTGCCTTTCGCGTGTGACGACATGACGTCATAACGTTTCCAACGCGGGAAGAAATTTTATTCATAAATAACTGTGGAGTTATTCTTCCCTTTTGAATCTCGTTCCGTTAACATTCATTAGTTTTATAAATACATGCTATATGTATAATAGACACCCGACTTGAGTAACAGAAATTCAATCTTTTATGATGGACAACCCAGCCCAGCGCTGTCCAATAGAGGCAACGCGTGTACTGGATTATTCGTTGATATCTTCAGGCCACAATTGAAAGTGTGTGGGAAAAATACCCAATAACATCAATGTACTGATTAGAAATAATAATAATAATAATATGAGTAACATGAGAATTATTCACGCACTCATTTCATAATTTATTGATTTATTCATTTCTCAGTGTGGGATATCATACAAGACAAATATGACCAAATGCAAGTGATCTGAATATGCATTAAACAAATTAAAACATAATGAATAATTATTTAGATAAATAGCAAACACTTTTGCTACATAGGAAGAGAATATTTAATTAAAGAAAAACAGAGAGAGAAAGAGAAAGAGAGAGAGAGAGAGGGGGGAGTAGAAGAGGAAGGAGGAGAAGACGTAGAAGAAATAGGAGAAAAAGAAAAAGAAGAAGCAGATGCAGAAATAGATGAAGATAAGAAAGAGGAAGAAGAGGATGAGGAAAAAGAAGAAAAAGAACACAACGAAGAAGAAGAGAAAGAACACGAAGACGAAAAAGCAGAACAAGAAGAAAAAGGAGAAGCAGAAAATTAAGAACAAAACAAAGAAGAAGCAGAGAAAGAAGAAGACCAAGAAGAAAACGATGAACACCAAGACGAAGAAGAATAAGAAGAAAATGAAGAGAGAACCGTTGGGTTTGAATCAGGTTGCTGGGTCCCAGGACCACTTTCGAGACTCCAGTCCTTCCGACGTGGGCGTTGGGGGAGGAGGGGAAGGGAGGGAGGGAGAGAGGAGTGAAAGAGGTTAACATTACACTATCAACAGCTGCATTGCGGGCGAGAGTCACATGCAGTAACTCAGGTAAAACTATATTAAGATGAATCACACACACACACACACACACACACGACTTGACGGCGCAGTGGCAGAGTTCCCGGCCGGCACTACGGCGGTCCGGGATTTGAATCCCGCCCAGGGCTGAAAGAATCCCAGTATTGCTGCGCTGCGAGTCGTTACTCCATCTCTCGTGGGTGGGGAGTTTTGTGTGTGTGTGTGTGTGTGTGTGTGTGTGTGTGTGTGTGTGTGTGTGTGTGTGTGTGTGTGTGTGTGTGTGTGTGTGTGTGTGTGTGTGTGTGTGTGTAAGGTCGCAGCATTACCCATAGATCGGTCATATATGAGCTCTGAGCTCTCTTCCGGGAGGGAAATAGCTGTCGATCACGAGTCCAAGACGTGATCCAAGACAATGGTGAATCACTCATACGAGTATATATGGGAGCATCCCCCACCCCATGTCCTTGGATAATGTGCTGTGCGTGTGATCGACAGCTATAACCCACCTGGATGAGTATTCCTTCTTTAGTACGATCTACGGGTAATGTTGTAACCCTACACACACCACACACCCTTTTCTTTGCTCAAGGGAGGTAGTAAAGACTTACAGTTTTAGCTTTTCTCGCACGAACTCGGTACCACAGTGGCAATCCGAGACACCGCTGCACTGGTTGTCGTGTGTGTGTGTGTGTGTGTGTGTGTGTGTGTGTGTGTGTGTGTGTGATTCACCATGGTCTTTGATCCCGTGTTGGACTCGTGATTGACAAATATTTCCCTCCCGGAAGAGAGCTCACAGCTCATATATGACCGATCTATGGGTAATAGTGTGACCTTACACGCACACACATACCCAACTCCCCGCCCACGAGAGTTTGAGTAACGACTCACAGCGCAGCGATACTGAAATTATTTCAGCCCTGGGCGGGATTCGAACCCGGACTGCCGTAGTGGCGGCCAGGAACTCTAACCACTGCGCCATCAAGTCGTGTGTGTGTGTGTGTGTGTGTGTGTGTGTGTTTTGGGGGACGGTGGGAGGAGGGGCATAGCTACCAATTCCCAACAAAAAAGAGAAATAAATAAATAAATAAATAAATAAACAAATAAATAAGAAAATTAATAGAAAACAAACAAAAAAACGGACCAAACAGTCCACTAAGTTCTTCCTCAAAATGTGAACTTCACAATGTTGGGTCTATCCTTAACTCCAGGAGGAGGAGGAGGAGGAAGAGGAGGAGAGGGAACTGCCACAGAGACCCCTTCGCATTGGACGAAAACCGCAGGGCCGATAACTAAACCACTGGTGTTTCATTACAATCACTAGACAATTCATCAACTTGACTATTCAGACCAACAGAGGAGGACATCAATGCTCACATGATCTCAGATTGTTAAAATCCTACAAATAATTCATTCTTGCTGCCGCCAGGCGATTTTATTCAGCCAAGGGAGAGAGAGAGAGGGGGGGGGACAACCATCCCAGCGCGGTGGACATGAAGAGGGAGAGGTGGGGGGGGGGGCGTCGGTGTGTCAGATGAAATCAACTATTTTGTATCGCTTCTCGATGTGATGGACGGCACCTCGAGATCGGCGAGCCAAAGTTCAATTGACGCAATGGTTGGATTACAGACATGCAGTCCTCTATCTCTCTCTCTATTTATTTATCTCTGTCTCACACACGCACGCGCGTGAGTGCGAGGGCGTGTGCGCACGCAATCAGTAATAAAGTCACGAATACCCGTTCGCACCATATGTTGACAACTTCATCTAGCACAATATGTACTCAAATGAGACTAATTTCAATATTAACGCAATTTCTATCAATGTATTTTTGTATAGCTTTTAACTCAATAAACCGATTATTATTATTATTACTATTATCATTATTATTATTACTATTTTTATTATTATTATTACACACACACTCCCTAACACTAATCAAAAGCCGGTCTCTCAGCTTCAGAAATAGGAACACCGACCACATCCCATCTTTCCGTCTCGACTTAACCGCATTCTGCACAGACCCCCCAATAAAAGCCCCCTTCCCTCCCTCCCTCCCCCCGCCCACAACACTTCCTCCTCCTCCTCCTCCTCCTCCAGCCCATAAGCTTTTCCCATTCATCACTCGTTAGCGTTACTCACTCCCAGTTCCTTTTGTGAGAGTGGGAGTGGGAGTGGGGGGGGAGTAATTGCAGTGACTTGTTGAATGTCTCTCTCTCTCTTTCTCGCTCTCTCTCTTTCTCGCTTTCTAATATCGACTAATCTTCTAGTTAATCGGGTTAGACACACCCAGTGTGTCATCCGACACGAAGCGTTGTGTCACAATTCAACGCCTTCATTACTGAGACGTCCCTGATGGCAACTTGTGCCCGGTGCGATTATCGTTCGACGATAATCGTTCATGGCTCAATCATGACCATCAAACGATTGTCTAGAGCACTAAGTCTTTGTTTTTGAATGGGGATGTCTTGCTCCGAGGTGTTAAGTACAAGACTGATCATTTCAATCGAGCCTACCAACGCCAGGTATAGTGTGCGTGTTTATGTGTATGATTCACCATGGCCTTTGGATCACGTGTTGGACTCGTGATCGACAGCTATTTCCCTCCCGGAAGAGAGCTCAGACCTCATATATGATCGACCTATGGGTGCTGTGACTTTACACGCACACACACACACACCCAAATTCCCCGCCCACGAGATGGAGTAACGACTCGCAGCGCAACGATACTGAAATTATTTCAGCACTGGGCGGGATTCGAACTCGGACCGCTGTAGTAGTGGTTTCGAAAGCTGCTACTACTACGCCGTGTGTGTGTGTGTGTGTGTGTGTGTGTGCATACACACTCGCGCGCACATCGTAATTGTAACTGACTGGAACGGTATGATGTAGTTTACATATATATACCTCGAGACCCATTAGGCGATCCAAGAGTCGAGCCTGCAACAGTACACAAGAATGAAGGAGACTGCAAGAGACCATAAGGCCTACACTATACAGTACGGCGCCATGCAGTGCCCTTTTTCTTATCTGTCGCGTTCAGTGGCACACGATCTCTGCCGCCTCGCCGAGAGAAAGAAAGAAAGAGAAAGAGAAAGAGAGAGAGAGAGAGAAAGAGAGAGAGAGAGAGGGGGGGAGAGAGAGAGAGAAGAGAAAGAGATAAAGAGAAAGAAAGAGAAAGAGAAGAGAGAGAGAGACATCAAGTTTCGGAGCAGAAAGGGTTGAATTTCACCTTCACAATCTCTTGCTTTTAGTCCCTAAAAGTACAGAGGAGAAGCAAAGGACAATAGTGTAGTGGTAAAAGGAAGGGAGGGAGGGAGGGGGAGAGGGCGTGGAGGAGAGCAAAAGGAAAAGAGAAAAGAAAGAGAAAGAGATGGAGAGAGGAAGTGAGGAAAGGAGACAGAAAAGAGAGACGAGAGTGAAATGAGAGATAGGGAAATGAGAGACAGGACATAAGAGAAATGGGAGAGAAAAATGAAAGAGAAAATAAAGGCGAGAAAGAGAAAAAAGAGAAAAAGCATACATACACAGATAGCTCCTCTACTCGCTCTATATGCGTGCGTATGTATGTTATCCACATTGGTCTTCAATCACGTGCTGGGCCCGCGATGGACAACTACTGCCCTCACCCTCCCGGATGAGAGCTCCGAGTTCGTATGTAGGCCAATCTATGGACAATACTGTAATATATATATATAAATTGCTTAAAGGGGACAGTAACGACCTGAGCGAGGCTCTGTCTCCGGCATGGATCGCGAGCCCTCGACGCTTGCGTGTGATTCACTATGCTCTTGGATCACGTGTCGGACTCGTGATCGACAGATATTTCCCTCTCGTAAGATAACAGGCTCATACATGACCGATCTATGGATAATGCAGTGACCTCACACGCACACCCAACTCCTCGTCCACGAGAGTTGGTGTAACGACACGCAGCGCAGCGATACTGAAATTATTTCATCCCTTGGTGGGATTCGAACCCGGACACCCGTAGTGGCGGCCGGGAATTGTACCAACTGCGTCATTCTCCTTTTACGTAATCGTAACATACAGGAAACGAGCTATGCTCGCGAGGTCCCGTCTCTTTTCACCCACCTATCATACTTTAAAGCCGTTCATAGTTTCAGGACTATTTCAGGAGGTGACGCAACTGTCCTGAAAATGGTGTCTTCATACATCAGGAATGTGAGCTTGGCTTTCATGTCCCACTTCAGGACCGTTCTAACACTTGGGGGAAACGATGCAACTTTCGTGTAGTCTTCCTGCTCTTGGTCCTATGGCCTCGCGGAAACCTTCTGCCTGTGTGTGTGTGTGTGTGTGTGTGTGTGTGTGTGTGTGTGTGTGTGTGTGTGTGTGTGTGTGTGTGATCTTGGATCAGGTGTTGGACTCGTGATCGATAGCTATTACCCTCCCGGATGAGACCTTAGAGCTCATATATGCCCAATCTATGGGTAATACGGTGACCTTACACCCACACAACTCCCGCCCACGAGAGTTGAAGTGTCGGCTCGCAGCACAGCGATACTGAAATTATTTCAGCCCTGGGAGGGAATCGAACCCGGACCGCCGTAGCGGCAGCCGGGAACTCTACCAATTGCGCCACCGAGTCGTGTTGCGTGTGTGCGTGTGTGTATCTGTGTGCGCGCCCGTGTGTGTGTGTGTATGTGCGTGCGTGTTTTCTTTGTGTGCGTATACGCGCGAATAGGCGTTTATCCGTGCGTGCGTGTCTGTGTACCAACAAGCCTTGATCCTGTGACCCAAGACAGATGCCGTGAGGGATTAAGACAATGGATTAGGGGTGGATAGACGTGAGATTTGTGAGGACTTCCCAGACACTCCTCTCACACTTCCCTCCCTCTCTCACTCCCCCAACGTCCCCTTCTCCTCCTCCCTTCATCTCCTTCCCAACATATTTTCCTCTGTAGAGGCTGGATCATGAAGGGCTAAGCCAAGGAAGTAGTAGTAGTAGTAGTAGTAGTCGTTCCCTAGACTATTTAGCTAAGGAGTCCCGTGTAGTAGTAGTAGTCGTTCCCTAGACTGGCCGAGCAGTCCCGTGTAGTAGTAGGACAAATGAACTTCTGTATTAGGCTTCATTAAAGTGAAATAATACCAAATATAAAAGGGTAGTCGACCACAGTCATTGGCGAGAGAGGGGCCAATGAACTGTGTCTGTGGGAGACCGATCCTGACTGACTGCTTTCACCACACTGTTCCACGAGGATGGAGTTTGTTTAAAAAATGTAGTAGTAGTAGTAGTAACACTAGTAATCGTAACAGTAATAGTAATATTATTAGTAGTAATAGTACTAACATTAGTAGTATAAGGCCTTGTAGTACGAAAAGCAGAGGTATAATAACGGTGGTAGTAGTAGTAGTGTCTGCAGCATCATAGTCACCCTATTCTATTGACAGGTGCAGTAATTATCACCAGTTCCGTTTCACTTCAACAGCTGGACTGCACGCACATGTATTGTTAGCTTACTGAAGATGACCAAATTAGTCGAAACGTCAGTGTTCTAATGCATCTCTGCTGACGCTTCCTCTATCCACGTCCTCATATTATATATATATATATATATATATATATATATATATATATATATATATATATATATAAACCACAATTCACTTTAATTCTAAGCCATCAACGTCGAGGTACTCGACGAGACATACATGCAGAAATTGATACGTGGTACAGCTAGCACGTAACAAGTGACAGTGACTTAGCCGATTGCGCTATCAAGAGATGTAAATATGTTCACTGGGACCCATTCAGTGTTGTACACATATATATACTGTGTGTGTGTGTATATATATATATATATATATATGTGTGTGTGTGTATATATATATATATATATTTACATACATATCGCGAGAATATACATTTAAGCGTAAACTACCACATAAATGAACTATCAACTTAATATCACGTTAGCGAACAAAGTACTTTGAACTGGCAAACGTTGCTCCACATTTTATTTTCTTCTCGAGTTTGATTTTTCGCTCGTCTAGGAACCTTTGTGGTTTGTTTAACCAAGGTGCAGATAAACATAGATATGCACATTTTGGCGCTAAAATTAAACGCAAACACGCCTCACATTTTCTATTTTCAGTATCAGATCTTATTTCGCGAAAATAAAAACTTTTGTTGGAACGTTGGAAACTCAACATGGAAAAAAAAAACATTCTCATTGCATTAACTTGCGTCTGCGGTGAGATTTTTGACAACACATATACACCTCATTATATTCACGGAAAAAATAAAATTGGCATACGAAAGCGTGAAACAGATCGTACACATTAAGTTCGATCCTCCCCTGAAGATGACCCAATTGGTCGAAACGTCAAAGAAATAGCGTTTCAGTGTATTTCCATCGATATATGTATATATATATATATACATATATATATATATATACACACATACACACACATACATACATACACCAAGAGCTTTTTCCCCCTTATAGGGGAGGTAGCCAAGTCAAAGGCACGTGCCTATTCCCACCCATTCCACTCCCATCCACCACACTTTCCCACCTCTCATCTTAGCTCCTTATGGATGATGGGTCATCCCTGTATCCCGCCCACTACCCTGGGTCAGAAGCAACGTAGCAATATATATATATATATATATATATATATATATATATATATATATATATATATATAATGATTTTTTTTTAGAATTTCTGGCTTTAACATACACACACACACACACACACACACACACACACACACATATATATATATATATATATATATATAGGCAACCCTTTCACCCCTGATAACTTATACCTACTAATTTGGCTGTCGCCAGACGATCTCATTCAGAGGACTTCCCACAGGCTTGGGCCTAAAGACACATTCCGAACTTCACTCAACACATTACGTTCAAATTTAGAAAATATGTACAAACAATAAAAAACAAACAAATAAAGTCTACGGTCTGACACTAACCATCTGGATCTGGGGCCTGTGATTGGTTGATGGGTTACACTCCCGAATATACAAACTGGTGACAAGAGGTAATTGTAGTTGCAGGACGGTGACCAGTGAGTATAAATGACCAAACCATTGAATATAAAAGACACAGTATAGAGAACGTGGTCACGTGATTAATGAATTAATCATTTTCCTACCACAGGCAATGGCGGGTGACGCGCCTCCTACTACCTGGCATCCTATTCAGGTAAGCGCGTTGCTTGTAGGCTCGGTTGGAAGGATTATCGGCATCGAAATTAGTGCTCTAGACAATCGTTAGACGATCATCGTTGAGCCATGAACGATCATCGTACCGAGCACAACGTACCCTAAACGCGACTATCGACCGGGGACCTAAGGTCGCCGGGAGCCTTTGGGACTTGGTCGTTATATGACGTCAACGTCACATGACTGTGACGTCATTTACCCATGTGACGTCACAAGTCGCCACGAAACACGACGCACAGTGACCTACGAAAAAAAGGCTTTCGCCATTTTGTCCATCTCCGACATGTGGTGGTAGTATTGGTGGGTACCTACTTCGCACAATGAATCTTGACATGTGGTGGTGGTGGTAGGGGTAGTGATGATGGTGACAGTAGTGGTGGTGGCAGTGATGATGAGGGAGATGGTAGTGATGTGGTGGTGGTGGTAGTGATGATGATGATGATGATGGTGGTGGTGGTAGTGGTGATGGTGATAGTGATGATGATGGTGGTGGTAATGATGATGATGATGATGATGATGATGATGATGATGATGATGATGATGGTGGTGGTAGTGATGATGACGATGATGATGACGATGATGATGAAGTTGGTGATCTTGGAATGGTAGCTGTATTTCTAATTTCTTTGTTATTATCATTATTATTTTTCTACCTCATTACTATAATTGGATTTTTGCCCTTGTGCATTTTTGTCGGTCCTACGGCTAAACAAATAATCTTGCCTTCCTTCTCGTTCCTCTCTTTCCACAGGAGTGATAGCTAGTGTTTATGGAGACAAAAAAAAAAAAAAAAAAAAAAAAAAAAAACCCTTGAACAATGACAAAACATAAACTCGTTCCAAACAACTACACAAGCGGTTCTTAGGCTTCTGATGTTTCTAAACCTAGCGAGACGAGCCTATGTGGTACACAAATAGACAAATAAATTAACAGACAAATGAACATTTAAATAATTAAACAAATGAATAAAGAATAGCAACACACGAGCTATGACATTGCTGTTTCGTTCTGCATCAATATTCAGTCCTGATGAGAAAAATAAAATGTCTAATCCTCACGCACGCAGTGTCTCCTTAATTATCTCTTGCCCCAGCATCCCCCAGGCCAGACCTTCACCTAGATTGTTTCAAGATGGTCCCCGGCTCATCTTCACTGGAGTCTAGAAATGTTGTCGTGGATCCACTTCCGGTTTGAATAGACGAAGACATAACCTAGAGGGTTAGACAATTTCATGGATGGGGATGACATGCGGTAATGGACATGGAACTACCTAGTGTAGGCCTTACGGTCTCTTGCAGTCTCCTTCATTCTTATGTATTCGCATGCGCGTCTGTCGGCCAGAACGCTTGCGCTACGACAGTTTCAATCAAACGTACTAAAGTATGGAACAAATTGCTAGTAACAGCGATGTAATTGAAACAACACTGGGTATATGATCATATCAGTTTCCGAGACTTTGAACGATCTGAGAGGGGTGGTAACGTTCGGGACTCACGCATACAGCGACCCGAGTTCAAAGCTCGCGACGGCCGAGCCCGATTGTTTGTGCGAAAGTATGTATATGTGCACGTTCCTGGTATAAATGTTTATGTATACAACCGTTCTAACGCGCACACACACAGACACACACGTGTATGTATTGCTTGTAGTTACATATTTTCTCTAGTACAAATTGTGTTTAAATTTATGGCAAGTTTAATATTCACATTTTGTTATATTTTCCGCCTCTCATGTTCGTATGGTTTCGTTAGAAAGTCCACTGTTTCATAGTATGACATACTGTACTAAAAATATTGTAGATCGAAATACATATATAATTTTTTTTCTAGGACAGAAAATCTTAAAACGAAATAGTCGTCGAAGAAGTGAGAAAACACAAAAATGAAGACATACAATACTGAACTCATTAACACGCGCACACACACACACAGATTTCCATCCGAGGACTGCCACTCTTTCGAAGACAGGTTTTATAACACTATCGGAATGCGAAAAGAGGAGGGGGGGGAGACCCTTCGTCGTCTAATAAAGAAACCTATGCGGTTCCCCCGCATACCGCATACCTGGATCCCTCCAGGGGAATCCCATATGAGAAGCAAAACAGCAAACCTGCATTCCTATATTTGTTAAAGAAAAAAGGAAGATGTGAACATAGAGTACATATCTATACATACAACAACCTTTGTTAGAACATAACATAAGAATGAAGGAGACTGCAAAAGACCATAAGGCCTACACTAGGCAGCTCCGTATCCATCACCACATGTCATCCCCATCCATAAAGTTGTCTAATCGTTTCTTAAAACAACTGATAGTTTCAGCGCTTACTACATGGTTACTAAGTTTATTCCATTCGTTGACCACCCTATTAGTAAACCAATTCTTGCCTATTTCCTTTTTAAATCTAAATTTGTCCAGTTTACAACCATTACTGCGAGTCCTGCCCTGTTGTTTTAATATGATGACCTTGTTTGCATCACCCTTGTTAAAGCCTTTGATCCACCTGAACACCTCTATTAGATCTACTTTTTTCTAGTTTCCCTGATGCAATCTACCAGCCTAACAAACACAGGTGTAGTCTCTCTACATATATAATTGTATGTTGTTCACACATGTCCACCTCTATATATATAAATTATTCCCAGAAAGAGAAGAATTATATTAATCCAAGTATCATGAGTACTTGGCTATGCTATTGCAGCTATTTGCACGACAACTTCTGAAGGA
>NC_134810.1:40937789-40940289 GCF_046742065.1 Oratosquilla oratoria | reverse complement strand
TACAGTATGAACATGGCATCTCCACTGGAGGTTGATGCACTGAGGGAGTTTCGAATGTTTAGCTCACCAACAATACATCCTTGTACAAACACATCCCGTTTCAAATAACGAAGGACTGCATTTCACCTTAAACATTACTATCATTTCACGTAGGAACTGACTCACACAGATAATGAATGTTGAAGCCAAACAAGCACAGAATAACGGGCAAGGAATGCATGTTGAACTCGTAAAAATACGATACAATTTGGGAAACGGCGATACGTAATCACGACGACGTTACACTTGTAAGCGAGTCTTGAGACAACCTTTACACTAATACAAACCAGCCAAGCTAGCCTACACACCGACTTAGCAAACTAGGAACCTCACTAAGCATCTGCTAGTTAAATTACTTCAATATCTAATTAAACAAACACGATTACACTAAAAATTAAAAATAAAGGGAATTTTTATGACCATGCGTGCCGGGCCGTGAGAATAGCTACACACAACATCTACATGAAACAAAAATTCAACAACCGACACATACTAACTCAAACGTTAAAAATGTACAAATAAAGAACGCATTAATTAAACATACGTAATCAAACCTAATGCTAATCACCTCGGTAAAACTATGGGATCAACTTTTCTACTACAGTAGTTATTCAAAACTTTGAACTTACCTATTTATATAGGCGTCTCCTTGTTCACACGGCTCCAAGCGTTGGCAAATTGATAAAAATCAACCTACTTCAATTCGTGTTGTTTATCGACAATTACCACATTCCCACGACACATTCTTATATTCGTATAATTTCACACCAACATTTTGCAAAAAACAAAATTAGCACTGCAATGAAAATGTGGCAAAATTCCACACAAATAAATAACTATTGATCACATTATGGAATATACATCAAACACAATTTCCGCGCTGCAGCATTACACTAAGAGAAATAGCCACTGAATCACAGATATTTCCAAGCGCGGAGAAAACGGCGCATGCCGGAGCACAAACCTCCGCACTCTACGATGCCACACGAGCAACTAACCGGAGGCTTTAGACCTCGAAAACATTACCATTAGGATACACTCTCAGTTCTCCCCCACCACCTCCTCTCACTCACCCTCCCCCCACGCGCTCCGAGTACAACTATTGCATTGGGTGTAACACATGCTGGAAATTCTACATGCACATGTTTCTGGACGGTTTAAAATAATCTAAACAATTACCATCGCTGCCATGAAAATGTTTACTGTGCGCATGAGCAGAGCGATGCGGTTTTGTTTCGTGTCAGTTTGTGCAAGAGAAATGGTTCCGGGTGACATTTTTTCATTGACGTTCAACCGCTTATAGCCTACGGGGTTATCACGCTGGGCTATTTTCCCTCCCACATCTTACCTCCAACCTTATTTTGAATATGTAGAATATAACTTCGCTTACAGAAATATAGACTTTACTAAGAATATTTCAACAATATGTCTAACATTTGTATAGGTATATAATCTCTAGTTCATCATTCAGCGTTGCTATACGTGACGGAAAGATGATTTGATATTTGTAGTTTTGAAAAATGAAATGTAACCGAAGCCGGTGGATCTCGTGGAAGCCCAGTGTGATAACTTTAGAAGCAACTAGGAGACCAGTACACTATAAAATATATATATATATATATATATATATATATATATATATATATATATATATGTATATATATATATATATATATATATATATATATATATATATATATATATATATATATATATATATATCCTACCAGCTTCAGATCCGACAAAGTGTTACTAAATATCTAAAATATTGCTAGTTTACATTCTGAAGCAAGGTCGGTTGGACGCAGAAAAAAAAAAAAACGAATACAAAACAAAGAAGACAAAAAAGGACAGACTACAACAAGAACTGCAAGTCGCCATCAGATGCAGGTACTGTTGATATTCGTTTAGACTTGTCTCACCGACTTGGGTTAAAAATGCATTGGGTCATTACTGATGATCTAGGCGGGAAAGACGAAACAAGTTATGATTATTCAGCAGAAGCCATTACGGCGTCCGAAATGAGTCCATTGCTTGCTGCTGTGTTTCGTGGTGTAAAGGCCTTTACAGTGACGATAATGTGATGATGATGGTGGTGGTGACGATGGTGATGATAATGTTCATGTTACTGTTGGTGATAATGATGATGACGATGGTGATGGTGTTCGTTAAGGCGATTGTGATGCTGATGGTGATGACGATGGTGATTGTAATACTGATAATGATGGTGATGGTAATGGTGATGGTGTTCGGTATGGTGATTGTGATGCTGATAATGATGATGGTTGTGATCCTAATAATGATGATAATGATTGAGATGCTGATAATGATGGTGATGTAATGGTGATGGTAATGCTGATGGTGAAGGTCATCGTGAAGATGATGATGATGATGATGGTGATGATGAATATGGTGATGATGATGACTTTGTTATAATAGAATCCACACTCACTGCCCAGTG
>NC_134810.1:40917789-40935289 GCF_046742065.1 Oratosquilla oratoria | reverse complement strand
AAACGTACTGCTTATGGTAGACTTTTTATTAATATTATTCTTTTTTATTTTATATTTACACCAGTATCGTTTCTACATAGAGTGGCTAGTGCTTCATTGTACATTATTTCGTGACCCCTAATTAATTATTGAGGGAATGGATGGATCTATGTACATACTCGTACATACATTCAGTACCATTTTTGCTAAACACATACATAGATAGTTTTAACGTTATCCCCAACTCAGCAAGTAAATTTGTTTAGATATTAAACGAGACTTGAAAACGTGTGTCTATACATAATTGTTAAATTAATTAACTTTGAAATAATACGATTTATATATAATAAATAGGTAAAATATGATTATATGCGTAAGTTGGTATTCTATACACACAAAAAATGTTTTAAACGCAATAGGCTATACTGTATAAAACAAATGCGCGCATTTACACCAAAATTACATTCTCTGCTACACCCAATAGGGTCGCATATTTTTGAGACCATTTTTGGTCAATCACTCGATCAAATCCGCCGTCCAAACTCCAATGCTTAATAACGGCCTACTTCGTAGCATTCCATCATTCACACGACCGCGCCAACCTCTGCCAAGTCACTTTTGCAAACCTCACTATCTCGTGTCTCTACCTTCTGTCTGGTCTCCCTCTAACGCTTCCCATCTCACGACGTCCACTCAGTAACACACTTGCTCCATCGCTCATTAGTCGTTCGTACTAACTTACCTGCCCAATTCCACTTCCTCTCTTTTACCGCCTCCACAATATCTTTCACTCGTCTGCTCTCTCATCCAACTTGCTCTCTATAGGTCTCTCTGTGTTATTCCTATCATTAATCTCTCTATTCTCCTCTGTGCAGTCCTTAGCTTTGTCTCCATCGCCTTCATCAGTTTCTAAGTCTCACACCTGTAGATTATTGCTGGCAGAATGCATTGATTGTAAAATTTACGTACTCCTTTCTCGATTCTGGTCTTTTCTGTATCTTTTCTAAAGCCCTTACAATCTGTTCGTTTGTACCCTGCTTGCGTAGCGAGTTTAGTATTGCTATTTCGGTCGTGTGACGCGGATTCAGACGGGTAAGTCACGTCAAACATTTGGTGCAGAACCTTGAGAGCCTCTCGAACCACTATTGGGACTTCCTTCTCTGTCTGATTGGATGCAGGTCATCAAAGGGACTGAAGTACAAGTCCCACTTCTTGAAGCGTAACTGGGTCGTAAGGAGAATTTGTCACGGTGGTGGTGCCTGTGCATCTTCTTGGACGTCGAAGTTCCGTAGGTCTGTGGAGTCTTAGCTCCATCTGCTGTCCACGTCACGACTGTCATTGTGGACGTTTTCCCATGCTGGTCTTGCCTCTATTTGTCCAAGCAGTTTCGTTCTGCTTGCCTCAAGACTTGTGTCCTTCTTTGATCTCTTGTGTTCCTCGTCTCAATCTCGTCCTGTCTTCTCCAACTTGACTTGTCTTGCTTTCTTTTCTAGGTCTTCTGTTCCTCGCGTGTTCCCGCCAGTCCTTGGTTCTGCGTTTCGACCACAATCTAAATATATTTTCCTTCTTCGTGAAAACGCCAGTCACCTCTTTCGCCCACGATCTTCTTTATTTCACGTTCTTTGCCATACGAACGTTGATTTCTTTTCTTCCTTTCTTGATTTGTTATTTTTCTGTTTTATTCGAATGGTTGACCATGGGCTTTGGGGTCGAGCTGATCTTGATGTTCCTCGGAGCCTCTTCGGGGAATGTCGACCAAACTCGCGGAAGGCTCCTTTCCATTTTTATATCCTTCTTAGTCTCCTCTTATGCTCTCTCTCTCTCTCTCTCATTCGTCGACAACGGGTGGGCGTCAATACGCGGTGAACCTTCCGGCTCGGAGGTTCTTCGGGGTCCTTGAGAACCTCAGGGCCCTCTCGAAGGACTCTCAGCTGACTTCGAGATCCCACGCGGACGCACAGTTCGCGATAGGCTCTTGGTCCTTCGCCCCGGAGGCTCCTCCGGAGTTGTCGTCCTCAGTCTTACACTTCTCAGGGTCTTTCCATTCTTTCTATGGTATCCCTTCTTTCGATTTTATCATTATACGAGCAACGGGCTGCGCCCGACCCCGCTACGTGGGGGCTCGGACCTTCGGGCAAGCTCGCTTCGCTTGCAGGCGCCTTTCCCGCTCTCAACCAATCAATCGTTTCCGTTGCCGTGTCGTCACCGTTCTTGGCCAATCAGTCATCTCCGTTCCCGTGATGTCACCACTCTCTCAGCCAATCAGGGACTGGAGGGGAACAGTCCTCTTGAGGGATTTCCGGTTTCCGGTCCGATTTAGGTCGATATCAACAGGAATTCTTTTATTAGTATATAGGTTTTTTTTTCCTCAATAGATGATGCTTTGCCTTTGGGACGTGGTTGTCCAGTTGAATTGCTTTTGGCCGTTAGGGTCTCTCCATTCCTCGGCTTTGGGTCCTTGAAGACTCCCGGCTTCCCCGAGGCGGTGACGGCGTCGGAGGCGGGTAGTGGTCACCCTCGAAGGTCCTCCACTGTTCCCGAGTTCGATTCCGAATCAGACAATTGTTTTTTTCCGGGAAGGTGATTCAATACTTTTGTTGTTTTGTAGTTTTGTTGTTTTCGTTTTGTTGTTTTTTTTTATCTTTTTTTGTTGTTTTTATTTTGTTGTTTCGTTGTTTTTGTTATTATTTTGTTGCTTCGTTTTGTTGTTGTCGTGTTATTATTATTATTATTATTATTATTATTGTTATCTATTTATTTATTTATCTATTTTTATTTTGTCGTTATCCCCACCCACCCCAGAAATCAATAGTTGTGTACTTTCAGCAAACGTTTGTTGAAGGTGTGTGAAAAGCATGTTTGTTTAATAACTGCAATATTGGAAAATTTTCAATGTAAAATCGAATACAATAACAAAATAAATTAATTTTGATTAAAAATTTCTCTTGCTATGCGATGCTGAGTAAAGTATGCAATACGAACTTTAAACAAACTTTTGACAAACTTTGAAAGAAAAAAAGCTACGATTATTTTGTCTCAAGTGAAATGCCTAAAACTATATAGGCAGCGTTCTTTATGTATGATCTACGTGAATATACATTTGAAATATTCTAAAGAAAAAAAAAATTCATCACATACTTGAAAGTATGCATGCTAGCATGTTACAACCTTTCAACAACCGTTTGTGTAACATTTGCTTCCTGGGGGTGTTGTTGTTGTCATTTTTTTTGTTTTTATTTTGTAATTTAGTTTTGTTGTTGTTGTCATTTTTCCGTTTTCATTACTCTACTATCTTTATCGTTTTATTATTTCTAATGTCTGATCATTGATAACGTAATATCATTGTTATTGTTTAGCCATTTTTATTATCTTGTCATTGTTATGTTATCATTGTAATCGTTTATTCATTGTTATTCTTTTATCATTTTGCCATTTTAACATTACCGTTTTATCTTTCTTATACTTTACCTCTGCCATAATTTGATTATTGTCATCGTTTTATAACTATTTTAATTCTGACGTTTTTATCACAGTTATAATGTTTAATTTATATCGTCTTATCACATCCTTTGATCATCGTTATCATTTGATAATAATCGTTTTATCATATAAAGACAGCTCAGTGGATACTGTGTCGAACTCACATGCAGGTGGTCATGAATTCGATTTCCGGGGCCCGCTGTAGGCTTGTGAGTACGTAGCCTTGGCTACGCGGGGAGGCGACCCAAGCATCGGCCTAAAAAAAAAAAAAAAAAAAAAAAAAAAAAAAATTATATATATATATATATATATGTATATATATACATATATATATATATATATATATATTGTTACGGACGGGCTGGTTATGTGAAGAGACGTTACGTATAACGGATAAGTGCTTAAGAACCAGCTCACTTCTAGAAGCCACTGTAGGACTGAATTATCTGGTCAGGGCCTAGATAATTCGTAAGACTAGAAGTAAAGGTAACAAAGAAGATTCCTGGAAAGGAATATTAAACTAGCGATAAAACTAGTAAACGAAATTATTAATAACATGGAAAATATTTACAGGCAATCAACACAAAAGAGAATGGGCAGTTGGGTCAATGGGACCGTTACATGATTATAAGAATATGGAAAGTATCGTTCAAATAAGAAACACAAGATACGTATACAATATGGTACTATCTAAGTACAAAGAGATCAGGAACATGTATCAAAATAAGTAATAAGTACAAATATAAGTATAATGCAATGCAATGTATATAAGACACGTAATGTAGGCAAAAAGGGTGATCACTTCACACCAATCGTCTTACGAGTCTAAACTTCTATTTTTATCAAGAGAGCAATATGCGAGAAATGACAAGGTGTGAGTGATTTCCACCGCTTATATACCATTGGACCGGAAGCGGGATACTTCCGGTGAAGGGTGCGGGTGAGCGCAAAGGGGGGGGAGGGTAAGTTAACACACGTCAACATGGGTAGTTTTAAGACCCTCGACTCGCTTGAACAATCTACTTATTTAGTAACTGTCAAATCTGTGCGCTCCGAACTATTCAGGATTACTTCGCTTGTCTGTTTGTTCTACAAGAGTGCGCACATTTCTCCGCACGTAGGCAAGATTACATATAGTGGACGGGCGTTACTGCTTAACATTGTTACAATACATACATAGACAAGAAATATGAACATAGTTATGTAATACAAAGGAACACAATTCTATAACATAATTACACATATGACGTAATATCTAATATTACGTTACAATATATATATATATATATATATATATATATATATATATATAATAATAATAATAATAATAAATAAATAAATAAAGGCTTTGTTCTACAAGGGGTTTCTCACTTCCCACTATGTGGGATTGTGTTGCTGAGTTTGGTGATGAATTTATCAGTTATCGTTTCAATATTTCAAATGTCGTTATGGCTAATTCAAGTCGACTTTCTTCATAATTCTGATCGTCCATTTCTTGATTATTATATTAATTTTTCAACTTTGATCTTATTATGGATTCAGATATTTTGTTATCTTACTCCCCTCTTCTTCTTCCTCCGAAAACGAAGAGGACTTTGAGATTTGTCCTCTTCCTCCTCCTCTTCTTTTCTTCCCTCTCAACCTTTCCCCTTCTTCCTCCTTCCTCTCTTCTCAAAACCACTCGTTTTTCTCTTCCTCTTCCTCCTCCCTCTTACCCTACTCCTCCTCCTCTTCCTCCCTCTCACCCTACTTCCCCTACTCTTCCTCCTCCCTCTTACCCTACTCCTCCTACTCTTCTTCCTCCTTCTTATCCTCCTCCCTCTTACCCTACTCCTCCTACTCTTCCTTCTCCCTCTTATCCTGCTCCTCCTCCTAACCCACTTCCTTCTCCACCTCCTCCTCCCGTTCAATCTTCTTAGTCTTCTTCCTCTCTCTCCCTGCTCCCGCTCCTCCTTGCGTCTCCTAACCCTCACCCTCATCCTCCACTTCTCTCTTCCTCTCTCCATCCTCCTCCTCATTCTTCTTTCCTTTCTCCTTTTTAATCTTTTTACTCTTCCTCCCTCCTCTCTCTCCTCCTCCTTCTTCTTTCCATTCTCTTCTTTCATCTTCTTCTTCCTCTCTCTCCCCCTCCCACTTCTACTCTTTAATCTTCTTACTCTTCCTCCTCTCTCTCTCCCTCCTCCCCCTCCTCCTCTTTCCCTTCCCTCCTCTTCCCTTCATCCTTCTCCCCGTCTCATTTCTCCTCTGTCTTTTTCTTCTCTTTGTTCTTTCTCTTCTTTTTTCGTGACAATTATTAATTAGCCCTTATCATCCTTCTCTCTCTCTCTCTTTCTCTTTTTCGTCACAAGCTAATTACACGTTATCTTTCCTTGTCCGTCCCGTGTCAGTCCTTTAAAGATTCACTCGCCACCTCTACCCACACCTTCAAGAACGTAAAAACTTAATAATGAAGGAGACTAGGCAGTTCCATGTCCATTACCATCTGTCATCCCCATCCATAAAGTTATCTAACCTTCTCCTAAAACAACCGATAGTTTGAGCGCTCACTAACTACACAGTTACTAAGTCTATTCCATTTGTTAACCACTGTGTTGGTAAACCAATTCTTGCCTATTTCTTATTCAAATCTGAATTTATGCAATTCAGATCTCTTTATTCTCAATCCCTCCATACATATACCTCCACCCTCCACTAAAACACTCCAACTTGACTCCATTTACTCCTCCCTCCATCCTCCTCCACCACCGCCTCTCCACCTCCCCTCCAACATTCCTATCGCTCTCTCTCTCTCTATCTCTGTCTCTCTCTCTCTCTCTCTCTCTCCCTCTTTTGGCATTGGCAGTCGATATTTCACACACTGGGGAATACTAACACATACGCACATGTACGCATGTACGCTTGCGTAACCACGCACAACAATGTGGTCGTTCTTCAGTAAAGCGAAATGGGGCGCGATGTTGGGGGCACGCACACGCACGCACATGCACACACACAAACACACACACACACACACACACACACACACACACACACACACACACAATGTTGGATAGTGTTGGAGGACTTAAAAAGGAGTATTGGGAGGGGGGAGGATGAGGAGAAGGAAGA
This sequence comes from Oratosquilla oratoria, assembly GCF_046742065.1. Taxonomy (NCBI): domain Eukaryota; kingdom Metazoa; phylum Arthropoda; class Malacostraca; order Stomatopoda; family Squillidae; genus Oratosquilla; species Oratosquilla oratoria. The sequence continues at coordinate 40,928,722 of NC_134810.1, read as the reverse complement.
AGAGGTGGAGGAGGAAGAAGAGGAGGTGGGGAGGAGGAGGAGAAGGAAGAGTAGGAGGAAGAGGAGGAGGTGGAAGAGGAAGGAAGAGGAAGAGAAGTAAGAAGAAGAGGAGAAGGAAGAAGAAGAGAAGGAGGAGGATGGATGGATGGATGAAAGACTTCCTGGAAGTTCGTCTCATGCGAAGAGGAGTGAAGGAGTCGTTATGGGACAGTAGAGAGGTGATTCGTGGGATGCTGAACAACCCAGAGTGATTGAAGACATTATTCGGAGGCATAATATTCACGTGCGAAATCAATTAGAAACGAGACCCGGTGAGCATAGCTCCGACCACGAATACTACGTTTGTGGTCAGTACAAATAATTCCCCTAAGAAGAAAATAGTCATCAATATAAAACAATTCCCCTAAGAAGGAAATAGACAAGAAATGGTTTACCCATAGAGTGGTCAACGAATGGAATAGACTTTGTAACCATGTAGTGAGCGCTGAAACTATCGGTTGTTTTAGGAAAAGGTTAGACAACTTTATGGATGGGGATGATACGTGGTCATGGGCATGCAACTGCCTAGTGTAGGCCCTATGGTCCCTTGCAGTCTCCTTCATTATGTTCTGGGTTCGAAAGGGCGAAAAGGAGAAGGCACAGAATTAGAGGCTAATCAGCCAAACCTCAATCATAGAAAAAATTATGGAAACAAATATATCACATGTCACTGAATGTCACTTAGAAAACAACTCTCTAATAAACAACATTTAACACGGATTTAGGCGTAAACTTTGTCTAACTAATCTAGATTAGTAAAACTTAATTATTTCCAACTACGACAATAGGGATTTCTTACATTTAACATATCTGGACTTTGAAAAAGCTTTTGATACTGTCGTGCACCTAAGACTACTAACTAAACTCACTTCGCATGGAATAAGAAGTAACTTGCTAAACTAGTTCAGGAAACTAGTTGAACAATCTCAGAGAGTTGTTTTTAAAATGTGAAACTTCTAGATGGAGAGATAAGCGGAGTTCCACAGGGTTCCTTTTTAGAGCCACTTCTGTTCAAGGTATACAGGGTGTCCCAAAAATAATACTATAATTTTTAAACGTTTCGTAACGTTGTTGTATCCATCAGTCTGCGGTATCAGTTGCCTGGAGAACTGGTCATCAGTTTGAATATTTGCGAACACGCCGGGGGACTAGACTAGACTAGACTGGGGGGGGGGATTAAAGCATTAAACTTTTCTTTAATTGCAAACTGATAACCATCATTCCCTTGACACAGTTGATAACGTGCAATGGTGAGTAGCCTACTTATATACTCAAATAACGAGTACAGAAAAAGAAAATTGTATAAATGTATGGAGTCTTACCCCAAACTAACTTATTTCTCAGCATCGCGAGCTAATACACTTAATCAAGTCCTTAACCGTTTCCACGGTTTGCATCCTTTCTCAATTCGCAAACGGCCCAGTACGGACCAATAGGTCTGTTGCTGTTTACATCTCTTTTGGATTCCTTTGTATACATTTCTAGAACACCCTGTATATATGTATGTATATATATATATATATATATATATATATATATATATATATATATATATATATATATATATATACACACACACCTCTGTAGTTCATGACCAGGAGGGATAAAATAATTCCTATCCTAAACGAAATTCTATGAAAGTCCTCGGGGTGCCTTCGCACGCCTAAAGAGGGTCCTGCACGATCAATATTATTGCGCAATATTCCGTATTGCACAATATTATTGACGGCGTAGGGATTTGCATTGAAGAGGCACACGTGTCTGGCCTGTTTGGTCTTCAATATATTGTGTCATTCTTCAATACCATCCCTACATTGTCAATTATATTGTACAATACGGACATTGCGCAATAATATTGATTGTGTAGGGCTTGCTAACACTCCTATTCCGTGGAGTGTTGGGAGTAATTACTTCAGTTCTTTCTTGAGATTGAGGATTGTTTGCTGTCGGTGCATTCTACGAGTGCATCTCTATTATTCCTCGTATTGTACGACGTCTACGTATTAAATCATGTCTTCAGTCCTTCTTTACATTTTTCTTCTACCGTAAACAAGTATCTCATTTTTATTTTTATTTTGGGAAATACTCACATTATGCCTCACATAGCGGGTCTAGTTTCGTTATGGAAGAATCGTATGTATAAAGATATTTTTGTTTATTTTGTAACCCGGTAGACAAGTTTGTGTTTTAAAGGTCATACGTTTACAGTGTATTACAAATATTGCTTGGCAGACAGAGCTGCAAGAAGAGAGATAAAACGAAAGTTACATCATGTAAATGTAGAGTATGCGACTAGCATAGGGAATTGGTCTGAGTTTTGAACGGCGTTGTTGCATGAGGACTGCGCCAAATCCGGGGTTGGTGGCAGCGGTGGAAAAAAAGAAAAGAAAAAAAAAAAAAAAAAAGGACTAACTGGAACACTTAAGGATTTTTTTTTTTGGGAGGGAAGCGCCACAGGATTTAATTCATCTAAAAAAAAAAAAAAAACACTGAACTTAAAAAGGTTACCAGAAAGAAGGAAAGCTGCGACAGGTAGATCATGGTTATAATATATAGACGCGCGCGTGTGGACACATACATACACACACACACACACCATAATCATCCAAAAAAAAGGTCCAAGAATTATGACTGGCCAGGTCAAGTCAAGGTTTGAATTGGACGTATTTTTTCCCGTAAAAGTTCGTCGTGGAACAAGCAATGTTGAATGAAGTGAACGAAAGTTTGTGAAAGGATTCCCAATCCCGTGGCGTCAAACTTACTTCCGCTGTGCTTCCAGAGGCAGCGAGGAACCCGCTGTACAATTTTCCTCATTACTTTTATGAAATAGAAAAAGAATATGTAGATATATATATTTTTTAAAAGAAAAATCAACCCTCGAGAATTCAGCCATATAGATTTTGTGATTAAGGATAAGAACAGTGGCAGCAATAATGATAATAATACAAATGAAAAATTATATCAATTATAATAACAACACCAATAATAGAGTAATAGCAATAATATCAATAGTGGTAGTGATAACAATAATAACAATAATAATAATGATAACAATAATAATAATAATAGTAATAATAATAATGACAATGATGAGAAATAATAATGATAATAATAATAGAAAATATCATTGATAATAATGAATTAATAATAATAGTATTAATATCAGCGACAATGAAAATATTAACAATAACAATAGTCTTAATAAAAAAAAAATGCAAGAATAATGATATTGACAGCAATAAGACGACAACGCGTGGTCTGACAATAAACATTACACAACAAACGAGCAACGATTGACTGAAACTCTCAGCCTCGTCAAAATAAATGAACCAGATGACTGGCTTTCAGAAAAAGAGAGAAAAAAAAAAAAAAAAGTGATCACAGGAACCATAACAGCACGTGTGATTCATCAATAATAAAGAGAATCACGGCGATTCATCCTGGTCCACGGACGGAGAGTCCTTGATCCATAAACAAAGAGTCATGAAGACGCCTTGGGGGCCAATCCGTGATGTTCATTTTCGTGGTCAAAACTGAGATCACCAAAGGTCACGTGACTAATGGACACAACAACAAGTCGGTAGCACGCATGAGAGAACACACACACACACACACACACACACGTACACACACACATGCACTCACTCATGTTAGTAGACCTGTCCAATTATGTACTTAGGCTGTAATAGAGGGATATGCACACTTCCATGAGCACACGAGCACACACACACACACACACACACACACACACATACACGCACATGCACACACACACACACGCACGCATAAGTACACGCGCACGCACATGTTTGTGTTAGAGTATATACTGTACGTGTACGTTTGCGTGGGTGTCTGCAGTGTTTTTGAAAATGTGTGTATGTGTGTGTGTGTGTGTATGTATATATATATATATATATATATATATATATATATGTGTGTGTGTGTGTGTGTGTGTGTGTGTGTGTGCAATTCACCATGGTCTTGGATCACGTGTTGGACTCGTGATCGACAGCTATTTCTCTCACGGAAGAAAGCTCAGAGCTCATATATGACCGATCTATGGTTAATATTCTGTGACCTAACACGCACCCAACTCCCCGACCACGAGAGTTGGAGTAACGACTCGCAGCGCAGCAATACTGAATTTATTTAATCCCCGAGCGGGATTCGAATCTGGACCACCGTAGTGGCAGCAGGGAACTACCACCGCGCCATCGAGTGTGTGTGTGTGTGTGTGTGTGTGTGTGTGTGTGTGTGTGTGTGTGTGTGTGTGTGTGTGTGTGTGTGTGTGTGTGTGTGTGTGTGTGTGTGTGTGAAGAGGTTAGACTGGAGTCTTAATCCAATTTCATTATTGATTTGTTTCACTACAAACTTGTAGCGAAATTAGTCAAGAATAAACTCGGATTAAGACTCCAGTCTGACCCCTTCCCGCCCACTTCAAATTGTCAGAATGTTTCAAGATGTGTATTCACCTTTGTCTTTGGATCACGTGTTGGACTCGTGATCGACAGCTATTTCCCTCACGAAAGAGAGCTCAGAGCTCGTATGACCGATCTATGGGTAATGCTATGACCTTGCACACACACACCCACCCAACTCCGTGTGTGTGTGTGTGTGTGTATACATATATATATATTTGTGTGTGTGTATGTGTGTGTGCATGTGTGTGTGATATGCTTCATTATATTTCTATTAAGAGGCTTTAATTTTTACGTTTAAACATCACGTGCGTTCAAACGATCTTACTTAAGGTAAGTCACCAGGGGTTGATGATCCTCCTCCCATCTTTCCTCCCAACAACCACAGAAACGTTTCTAACCAGGTTCTAAACGTTCAAACAAGGTCATTGGTGGTGGTAGGGTGAGTAGTGGTGCTGTGAGTAGGTAAAGGTGGCTGCACACTAGGCTATCATGCTACTTGCTTTTGCTACTCCGTTTGAGCAGAAACAATACTATAGACATCCGTAAGAACATTTCAACATGTGTTTTATGTTCTTATGATGTTAACTTTTTTTAGTTCGTCATTCAGCTTCTCACTCTATGACGTCATCAAGAGTAATTTGACATTTGGAAATTTGAAAAACAAAGGATCGTAACCGAAGGCGTTTCAACTCAAACGAAGCAGCAAAAGTGAGTAGCATGCTATCGAGAAATGCTTACTGTGCCGCCACATCAAGTGTGTTTGTATTTGTCTGGTTATATGTGTGAGACTGAGTTCTATCGTTCTTCCTCTGTTCTATTCGTTCTTGGATCATCTTCGGTTGATCTTGGCTTTAATTTTTTTTCCTGAATACACTGGAGGTGTATCAGTTCTAACATTTCTTTTAGTTTGTTGATTTGCATTTGTGTCTTGTCACTGCGCGTGCGCATATGCGTGTGACTAAGGCCTTAGAGGGGGTTTACACGACAGACACGTGTTTAAAGTGATGTGTGAACGTGTGAACGGGGTACATTTGGTTGTCGAACACGTTGGTTAAACCCCAAATACCCCGTTCACATATCACTTTAAACACGTGTCTGTCGAACCGCGTTCGACGAACCGTTAGACAGTGTAAAGCCCCTCTTAGTCACACCAAGCTTACGACCGGTTTCCGACCACCTTCGACCGAAAATCAAGCGATCGGTCGGCGACACAAAATCTATGCAAGGAATTGAAATGGAAAAAGTTGATGTGGTTAATAAGATGAAAATCTATGTACTGGGGACTATTCAGTGTGTGTTGTAATATATCTATCTATCGATCTATCTTATTACCGAGTACCAGCGACTGGCTGGTCGCCGGTGATCGGAAACAGGTCGTGAGCTTGATGTGACTGGGGCCTAATTTAGGCGCGCGCGTGTGTGCGTGTGTAATGGATGTTTGTACATGTGTACAGGTGTACAAGTGTTTCTGTTTCTTTAATATTGTTCTGTTTCATCTCACGAGTTTAGTCTGTAGTTCCTTCTCTTCTCCCGATTTTGGTTCAATTTTCTCTCACTTTCTCCTTCTCTTTTTAATCTTTCATTTTTTTGTGATTCTGCTGCTTCCATCTATCCTGGTAGTTTTTTATTTATTTACATACCTGTGAGTGTTAAAAACAGTAGCTTGGATTAGGTAGCATCGTATGAAGTGTACAGAAATCAGACGCAACATACGAACGAGGAGAAAATTAGAGAGAGAAAATGGAACGTCATAGATGGCTCGATCATACGAAAGATGGCAGACGTTCTGCATATACAAAAGAAAAAAATATGCCCTTTTGAGTAAAACTGAAACAAAGGTGGAGAACCAAAAAATACAAAAAAAGTATATAAAAATAGTGAGGGATATGACAGTAATAAGGACTGGGGCAGAAAAAGAAATGAGGCGATGGGTCGGAAGATGCAAGGGAATATGAAGATCCACGAGTACAAGAGATAAGGAATATGGATTGAACTAAAAATATAGAACGAAGAGAAGGCGACAGAGATACCTGATGTTATCACGACATAAAATAAGAGAAATAACGGAAAAAAGGTTAAGAAAGAAATAGACAAGAATTGGTTTACCAAATAGAGTGGTCAACGAATGGAACAGATTTAGTAACTATGTAGTTAATGAGCGCTGAAATTATCGGCTGTTTTAAGAGAGGAGGTAATTTTATAGTTAGGGATGAAATGTGGTAATGGACAGGGAACTGCCTAGTGTAGGCCTTATGGTCTCCTGCTGTCTCTTCCATTCTTATGTTCTTGATAAGCCTCTCTGGTTCCAACTCGATACCCGAAGTCTGGAAGAGAGAAGATCCAGGACTCCAACTCTTTAAACGATCTGAAAACATAAGAACATAAGAATGGCGGAGACTCCAAGAGACCATAAGGCCTATACTAGGCAGTTCCATGTCCACTACCACCTCTCATCCCCATCCATAAAATGACCTGACCTTCTCTTAAAAACAAACCGTAGTTCCAGCGATGACTTCATGGTTAACAAGTCTATTCCATTCGTTAAACGCTCAGTCGGTAAACTAGATCTTAACCATTTCCTTCACGAAGATAAATTTGTACAAATTGCTGTGAGATACGCATTTGATTTAGAATCCTTTGGGCATACCTAATACACATACACACACACACACACACACACACACACACACACACACACACACACACACATACACACACGCGCGTGCGCACATACATACACAGGAACACACACACACACACACACAAACATACACAGGAACATACATACACACACACACACAGGAACATACACACAAACACACACACATACACAGAGGAACGTAGACACACACACACACGCACACACACACAAGAACATATACACACACAAAGGAACATGCACACAAACACACAAGCAGAGGAACGTAGACACACAAACACAGGTTGTCAGTACGGCGGTACCGGGGGTACTGGGTTCGAATCCTGCCCAGGGCTGAAATTATTTCAGTATCGCTGCGCTTCGAGTCGTTACTCCAACTCTCGTGGGCGGGGAGTTGGGTGTGTGTGTGCATGTAAGGTCATAGCATTACCCATAGATCGGTCATACGAGCTCTGAGCTCTCTTCCGGGAGGGAAATAGCTGTCGATCACGAGTCCAACACGTGGTCCAAAGACCAAGGTGAATCACATGCACAGAGGAACGTACACACACACACACAGGAATGTATACAAACAAACACACACAGGAATGTATACAAACAAACACACACAGGAATGTATACACACACACATACATGCAGAGGAACGTACATACAAGCAGACAGCACCTTTAGGAAAAAAAAAAAGAAGTACAGCAAAGACTGGAGCCTTGATATGGATTTTGGGAGACTCGGTGGTGGGGGGGGGAGGGTTGGAGACTGGCGTCTGCATTATGAGAACTCGAGAAAAAGATATTTGTGAAATTAAAAAACAAAAAGAAAAAAAGATGACTCAGTACACTGAAGTATTAGAAATTGCAAGGCAGAACATGTTTTGGGTAACTGGGTAATTATGTTATAAGTGAAGGTTTGGAAAATGTTTAAGAATCACGGAAAGTGGCGAATGTTTTCATATCCTTTTCAAAGGCAGCGACATAAAAGAAAAAAGAAAAAAAAAGAGAAAAAATATAAGCAAAAAACAAATGTATTATATATATATATGCACATACACACACACACATACACACACACACACATATATATATATATATATATATATATATATATATATATATATATATATATATATAACAAATCAAGTAACGTAGATGTCGTAATACGTGAGTAAAATAAAACTTAAACCCACTCTCAGAGAAAGATAAGCCCAGATACAGAGTAAACCGTATATTTCGACCACTAGCTGTGGTCCTCTTCAGCAGTTACAGATATTGGGTACAAAGACAAGAATATATATATACCCAATATTTGTAACTGCCGAAGAGGACCACAGCTAGTGGTTGAAATATACGGTTTACTCTGCATCTCAGCTTATCTTTCTCCGAGAGTGGGTTTAAGTTTTATGTGTATATATATATATATATATATATATATATATATATATATATTTATATATATGTGTGTGTGTGTGTGTGTGTGTGTGTGTGTGTGTGTATGTAGATTAATTGAGGAAAAAATATATCAAATTAGATCATAAAGAAAGGTTTATTAAGTGGTCTCTGGTCCAATTCCTCAACATTTGGAATAAATCTTCGCGTACGCCGAGTTCACTGTTCCAAAACTAACGCAAGAGCGGAGGGGGGACGCGAGCGCAGTGTGTGTAGTGGGAGATCACGTGACAATGGAGTAGACTCATAGAAAATGGAAGGAAAAGGTGGGAAACAGCCTTCCAGGAAATCGTGTGTGTGTGTGTGTGTGTGTGTGTGTGTGTGTGTGTGTGTGTGTTTACTAAAGTAAAGACCTGCGAGGAAAGAAAAAAGAGGAGGTGGAGGGAACAGGAAGGGAGCGGAAGGGAGAGGAAGATGGAGAGAGAACAGAGATGGGAAGGAAAAGGTGGGAGATTAAAAAGGAGAATAGGGAAATGGGAGGGAAGAATGATGAGGGGAATGAGGGAAGGAGAGAAGAGGGGAGGGGAGGGGGAGGAGGGAGGGAAAGGAGTGGAAGGAATGGGAGGGGAGGGGGAGGAGGGAGGGAAAGGAGTGGAAGGAATGGGAGGAGAGGGGGAGGAGGTGGGGAAGAGAGGGGAGGATGGAAGGGGAAGGGAGGGAAAGGAAGGGTAGGAGAGGGGGAAGGGAGGGGAAAGAGATGGGGGAAGGGAGGGAAAGGAAGAGGGGGAAGGGAGGGGAAGGAGATGGGGGAAGGGAGGGAAAGGAAGGGGAGGAGAGGGGGAAGGAAGGGGAAAGAGATGGGGGAAGGGAGGGAAAGGAAGAGTGAGAGAGGGGGAAGGGAGGGAAAGGAAGGGGAGGAGAGGGGGAAGATGGGGAAGGGAGGGAAAGGAAGGGGAATGAAGGGGAGGAGAGGGGGAAGGGAGGAGAAGGAGATGGGGGAAGGCAGGGGAAGGAAGGGGAAAGAGAGAGAGGGGAGGAAATGGGAAGGGAGGGGAGGATGAGAGGGGAGGTGAGGGGAGAAGGGGAGGATGAGAGGGGAAGGAAGGGAAGAGGAGAGGGGAGGAGAGGGGGAAGGGGGGGAAGGGAGGGGAGGATGGAAGGGGAAGTGAGAGGAGAAGGGGAGGATGAGAGGGGAGGGGAAGGAAGGGAAGGGGAGGGGTGAGGAGAGGGGGACCGAAGGGGAGAGGAAGGAAGGGGAGGGGAAGGAAGGGGAGGGGAGTGGGGAGGAGAGGGGGAGGGAAGAATGAGAGAGGAAGGGAGGGGAACCTGCATTATAATATTTTTATTCATTCACTTCTTTATTAATTTATTTATTCGTGTATTAATTTTTGATTATTCATTTTAATATAGAGATACCAAAACAATATTCCTTTTACAGATCGGATAGGTTTCGAACCTAAACCCCAAAAGGATAAGAAAACACGCCAGGAGACGCTGAACTCCAGGCCATGACGTCACCTTTGCCCCTTGAGCTGGGACAGCCCGAGTAAAAGGAAGTTATCGGTAGCCGTTGGGGATCGAACTCAGGCCTGTGGTGTGAGAGCGAAGCCCAATGCACCGCAAAGGTGGTTGATTTTAAAAAGAATGTAAAAGACAGAGAGAGAGATAGATAGATAGAGAGAGAGAGGGAGAGAGAGAAGGAGGGAGAGAGAGGGAAAGAGAAGGAGAGAGGGAAAGAGAGAGAGAGAAGGAGAGAGGGAAAGAGAGAGAGAGAGGGAGAGAGAGGGAGAGAGAGATAGAGAGAGATAGAGAGAGAGAGAAAGAGAGGGGGAGAGAGAGAAAGAGAGAAAGAGAGAGAAATAGAGACAGAGAGAGAGTGAGAGAGAAAGAGAGAAATCCAGGGCAGACCAAACGCTGAGATGGTTGAGTGGTGGCCATAGGTAGAATGTAGATTGGTGAGTAGGTAGGTAGATACGAAAGTAGAGAGGTGGGAGGTAGTGAGGGAGGTGGGTGTGTAGATATGTAGGTAAGTAGACAGGATGGTAGGTAGATAAGTGGATAGGTCGATACATACGTAGGTAGCCAGGTAGATAGGTAGGTAGATAGATAGGTAGGTAAGTGGGTGAGTAGTGTATTGAATAGGGCGATAGGTAGGTAGGTTTGTAGGTGGGTAGGTAGTGAGGCTGGTGGGTAGGTCGGTAGTCAGGTCGGTAGATAGGTTAGTAAGTGGGTAGGTCAGTAGGTAGGTAGGTAGTGAGGCCGGTGGGTAGGTAGGTAGTCAGGTCGGTAGGTAGGTAGTAAGGTCGGTAGTTAGTTAGTGAGGCAAGTGGGTAGGTAGGTAATCAGATTAATAGGTAGGTAGCACGTCTGTAGGTAGTCAGGTCGGTAGGTAGGTAGTGAGACCGGGGGGGGGTAGGTAGGTAGTTAGGTCG
>NC_134810.1:40885289-40912789 GCF_046742065.1 Oratosquilla oratoria | reverse complement strand
TCAAAAGTCGGCGTCTTTTTTGGCTCATGTGATAGCCACATCACAGTTCCCACCCGGAAAGCACGAAACATTTTGAAAAAGCGGAACACAAGGGAGTCTCCGTTTCAGAAAGTATCGTTCGTCGTCTGAGCTTTTGACTCAGCGATCCTTCAGAATGTGTTAACACTGATGACCTGCCTAGGTCGGCTGCTGTGTGTTCTAAATGCATAATGCAAATGGCTGAGGTAATATTTCCTGGACCTGGAACGATGGAAGAAGACTCCGCCACATGTGTTACCCATGTCCAAAACATTAAAAAAAGAAAAGAAAATAAATAAATAAACAAATAAGTAAATAAATAAGAAAATAAATAAATAGATATATCGCCCCCCCCAAAAAAAAATAAAAAAAAAAAGTTGTGACGTCACTACCTTCCTTCCAGGTTTCCAGACTTCCAGGCTCACGTCCCTTTGCGGTCGCCTCTTAGGTTCCGGGGCTGCATCCGGTCGTGTCACGACCAAAGACTATCATCATCAGGAGGTAATATCCGGGCAGAAGGATGCAGCACCGTTGATATCTGGACTCGAACACAAGGGCAGTGACGTCTGGCGATTCGTGTGTGTGTGTGTGTGTGTGTGTGTGTGTGTGTGTGTGCGTGTAGGTTATATGTGAGAATGGAGAACCGTGTGTGTGTGTGATTCACCATGGTCTTGGATCACGTGTTGGACTCGTGATCGACAGCTACTACCCTCCCGGATGAGAGCTCAGAGCTCATATATGACCGATCTATGGGTAATGCTGTGACCTTACACGCACACACACAGCGAAGCGATACTGAAATTATTTCATCCCTGGGTGGGAGTCGAACCCGGACCGCCGGAGTGGCAGGCGAGAACTCTAACCACAGCGCCACGAGGTGTGTGTGTGTGTGTGTGTGTGTGTGTGTAGTCTATAGACTATATGTAAACATAGTCAACTATGAATACCTACAGATGTACAGTCCCTGTGTTGACACAAAGGGTGGAGGGTGAGTGGGGAGTGGGTGAAGGGGGGAGGGGGGCTGTGGCCACTGGTCATATGTCTCTCTTTCTCTCCTTCTCTCTCTATCTCTCTCTTTCTCTTTCTTTTCTCTCTCTCTCTCTCCCTTTCTCTCATTCTCTCTCTCTCACTCTCTTTTCTCTCTCTCCCTCTCTCTCTCGGTTTCTTTCTCTCTCTAATTCTCTCTCTCTCTCTCTTTCCCATAGTTGTGGACGCGTGGCCCCATTGCGAGAGTCAGTTCCGCAATATATTGTGAATTTATCAAAACGTGTGAAAACACATGTCATTCAGACTGACAGAATCATATTGGAATAACGATCTCACCATTTCACGCGTTTTGCCTGGTATATTATTCCGGCGGGAAAAAAATATAGAATTCGTATATTTGGAAATATTGTTTTAACGAATATACGAACACACACATGCAGATCTACATGGATGTTGTGTATGAATAAATGTATATACACTTTATATACATCTACCCGGAAAACTATGTATACATACACTTATACATGTGTACATATTTAATACATATGTAAATATTATATCATATAGATGCACACTGGCGCATGTAAGCATACTTACCCTCCTACATACACACAAACACACACACGCGCGCGCACACACACACACACACACACGACTCGTGGCGCAGTGGTTACAGCTCCCGGCTGCCAGTAATGGGGTCCGGGTTGGAATCCTGCTCAGGGCTGAAATTATTTCAGTATAATTGCGCTGCGAGTTGTTACTCCAACTCTCGTGGGCGGGGAGTTTGGGTGTGTGTGTGTGTGTGCGTATGAGGTCACAGCATTACCCATAGATCGGTCATATATGAGCTCTGAGCTCTCTTCCGGGAGGGAAATAGCTGTCGATCACGAGCCCAACACGTGATCCAAGACCATGGTGAACCTGACAGACATATCAGCAGGACTAGTAGAGACATATGGACTACTGCAGAAGATAAAAGTGGCGCTCCAGTATATGGTGATGAAAAAACAATAAATAAATAAATAGATAAATACATAAATAAAATCATCGAAATCCTGATACGTCCATGACTAAAATATGCGTCAATAGCATGGTCCCCACACAGAGTGAAGAATATAAGCAAGATTGAGAGAATACAAAGGGCAGCAACCATAGAGATAGAGATAGATAGATAGAATTATTTATTTCTCATTATAACATGTTCATCAAAGAGACCAAAGCCCGTATCATCTTCAGACTCATCTTCTGGTTCTTCTTCCTTTTTGCTTCAGCAGCTGGAGCTTCAGTTTCTGCTGTTGCTACTGCTGTTGCAGTTGCAGTTGCAGTTGCAGTTGCAGCTGCAGGCACAGTTCCAAGCTTCTCCATACCTTCAATGATCAATTCCTCAAGGTTGTTTCCATCCAGTTTTGACTCAACTTTTTCAACTTGAGAAGATTCTTACGGTGGTATTCTTGAAAAAAAAAATCTTTCCTTACATAAATCCTTGCAAGGGAAAGATTTACGGAGGGATTTCTTTAAGAATACCACCGTAAGAATCTTACGGTGGTATTCTTAAAAAAAATTCTTTCCTTATATAAATCTTATATAAATCCTTGGAAGGGAAAAATTTATAAATAAGGATTTTTTTTTAAGAATATCACCGTAAGATTCTTACGGTGGTATTCTTTAAAAAAAATCTTTCCTAATATAAATCTTATATAAATCCTTGGAAGGGAAAGATTCATATATAAGAAAGAAAATTCGTAAGAATACCATCGTAAGAATCTTACGGTGGTATTCTTAAAAAAATCTTTCCTTTATAAATCTTATATAAATCCTTGGAAGGGAAAGATTTATATAAGGAAAGAATTTTGTTAAGAGTACCACCGTAAGAATATTACGATGGTATTCTTAAAAAATTCTTTCCTTATATAAATCTTTCCCTTCCAAGGATTTATATAAGTAAAGAATTTTTTTAAGAACACCGCCGATAATAATTACCAACGATGTCCACAAGCTTTTTCAGATCCTTGGCAAAAAGAGTCTAGCCACCAAAGAAAGAGTAGAGAGAGAGAGAGAGAGAGAGAGAGAGAGAGAGAGAGAGAGAGAGAGAGAGAGAGAGAGAGAGGGAGAGAACACATGTTTTGTAAGTGCTATGTATTGATATTGGCAAGGGTCGAGGGAGATGTTTAAGGGAGAAGGAACAATATGTACCATCTCTTGCTACTGCCACGCTAAATAGAAACACGGATATCAACATTGGGGGGAATGGAAATCCAATTTGTGGAACAGAGACAGAAGAGGTAAAACAGGAGGATGTGTGGCGTCAGCTGTGGGAAATGTACGAATGTGGATAATGCGGGTGAAATGATAAATATAATGTGGATAATGAGGAACTGAGAGAGGGAACGGGTGAATGATAAAAATAAAAATAACAAGCAAAAGAGACTGCCACAAGAGAAAATACAATGGCATATGTCCATTCCCTTACACCGCTGAAGTGTAAAAAAAAAAGAGAGAGAGAGAGAGAGAGAGAGAGAGAGAGAGAGAGAGAGAGAGAGAGAGAGAGAGAGAGAGAGAGAGAGAGAGAGAGAGCGTGATCGAATACTAAGAGGTGTTCTCAAACATATGAAGAAAAATGAAAAAAGAAAAAGAAAATTAAAGATGTGGATTCACACATTGCATACGTGTTTATACGTTCATGTGTGTGCTTGTGTCTGCGTACATGCGTGCGTGTGTGTGTGTGTACCTCGCCACATATTGCCCATGGCTGTTGCGGTTTCCGACGCCCTGGCTAAACCTCGAGGCTTCATTCCGGATGCAATGTGGCTTTATGATATCAAGTTGGACTCAAAACTGATGCAGACACATTTATTCTTTATGTCATCATCTCGTAAATCAAGCAGCCCGAGCGCCGTGGTGGTGATGGTGAGATTGGTGTTAGTGGTGGTGTTGGTGGTTAAGGTGGTGATATTGGTGGTGGGGCTGGTAATTGTGGTGCGATTGGTGGTGGTGGTGGCGGTGGTAATAATGATGGTGGTGTTAGTAATTATGCACGTATATGTATATGTATTTACAGTATATATATATATATATATATATATATACAGTATATATATATATATATATATATATATATATATATATGTATGTATATATGTATGTATGTATGCATGCATGTAAGTATGCATGTACGCATGTATGTACGTATGTATGTATGCATGTCTGTATGCGTGTATGTGTGTGTATGTACGTATGTATGCATGTATCTATATATGTATGTGTGTGTATGTATGCATGTGTTTATGCATGTATGTATGCGTGTATATATGTGTGCGTATGTATGTATGAATGTATGCATGCATGTATATATGCGCGTATGGATACATTCATAAATGTATGCATGTATACACGTATGTATTATGCACGTGTGCTTGTATGTATGCAATGCAATTCATTTTACTTATCTACTAATCTCTGTTTACTAATTATCGATCTATTTCCCTTAAAATATCTGCAAACTAAGTCATGGAATACCCATAAAAAAATAAAAAAATAAAAAAATAAATAAAACTCGGTCTCCGGGTGGAGCCGACACACGGTCTCCTCCCCAGCTCTGTCACCACATCGCGCGTCTTTCCCCTACGACGGTTACCGCCGCTAACCGCTATTTCTCTTTTCCTCAGTGTGAAAGCGGAACAGGGGGTGAGGGGGGATGGAGGGAGAGAAAGGAGGGGACAGAGGGGGAGGGGAGAGGGGAGCCGGAGGGGGGAGGGAGAGGGGAAGAGGGGGAAAAGGAGACGGAAAGAGGGAGAGGGGCGGGGGGAGGTACAGAGGGGGAGAGAGAGGAGAAGAGTGTAAGGGAGAAGGGGAGAGGGGGAGGGGAGGGAGAAGGGGATAGGGGAAGAGAGGAGAGGAATAAAGAGGGGGAGGAGAGGGGAAAGAATGAGGTGGAGTGTGGGAGAGGGGGATAGGGGGGAGAGGAGAGGGATAGGGGAAGGGAGGAGAGGGGAGAGGGCCAGGTGGAGAGGGGGGAGAGGAATAGGGGGAAGGAGGAAAGAGGAGAAGGCGAGGGGGAGAGGGGGAGAGGAGAGGGGATGTGGAGAGGGGAGAAAGGGAGAGGAAGAGAGAGGAGAGGAATATGAGGAGGGAGGAGAGGGGAGAGGGCGAGGCGGAGAGTGGGAGAGTGGGAGAGGGGGGGGGAGCTGACCGATAGAAAATATTGGCTGGCGACACCAAGAACCTTCTTAGCTCAGGCTGCGGTTTGCCTCCTGCTATTGATGCAGACAGTAAGGGGGGGGGGAGATGGGAGGGAAGGGGGAGAGCTCTGCGGGGGGGAAGGGTGGATACCGACAGTTGGGAACGTGAGGAAAGGTGACTGAAAAAGAGGGGGGAGGGGGAAGGAGGGAGAGGGGGAAGAGAAGGGGAGGAAGAGGAGGTGTAGGGGGGAGGGGATGGAGTAGGTGGTGTAGGATGAGGGGGAGGAGGATGGGGAGGAGGAGGAAATAGAGGAGGGGAGGAGAAGGAGGGGGTGGAGGAGATGGAGTAGGAGGAGGGGAAGGATGGGGAGGAGAATGAGGAGGAGGAGGAGAATGAGGGGGAGGAGAATGAGGAGGAAAATGAGGAGGAGGAGGAGGAGAGGAGGAGGAGAATGAGGAGGAGGAGGAAGAGGAAGGGAGAGGGAAAAGGAAGAAGAGGAAGAAAAGGAGAGGATGGGAGAAAAGAGGTGGTGAAGGAGGATGAGGAGGAAGAGGAGGAGAAAGAAGAGGAAGGGGAGGGAAAGAAGGAGGAAAAGGAGGAGGAAGGAAAGAAGAAAAAGGAGGAAGAGGGGCAGAAGAGGAGGAGAAAGAGGATGAGGATGAGGATGATCAATAGCAACGTGAGGATGAAGACGAGGATGAGGATGAGGAAGATTGGTGAGAATGGATGACCTCAGGAGTAAGGTAACAGATCCACATCCCGTTTCTTTTCTTCCTTCACTTCGTTATGCCCAGAAGATTAAAATCCTCCAGGTGTTCGTTCATCCACTGTTTTCCACCGAAGTGGAGCAGATATTAGAAGTGCGTATCTTTTTTTTTCATATGTGGAACTAATATCAGTGTTCTGGATTTTTTTCTTTTTTTATTTCAATTCCCGTCCAGTGATTGAGGGTTATAACCATGGAAATCACTGGAAGAGATCTGGTCGTTGTTGTGAGGGCTGGAGTTGGTGGGACTATGTGTGTGCGTGTGTGATTCACCTGTGTCTTTTTTCGATCACGTGTTGGATTCGTGATCTACAGCTATTTCCCTCCCGGAAGAGAGCTCGGAGCTCGTATGACCGATATGGGTAATGCTTTGACCTTACACGCACACACACACACCCAATTCCCCGCCCACGAGAATTGGAGTAACGACTCGAGGCGCATCGATACTGAAGTTATTTTCAGCCCTGGGCAGGATTCGAACCCGGACCGCCGTAGTGACAGTCTGGGACTCTACCAACCACGCCACCGTGTGTGTGTGTGTGTGTGTGTGTGTGTGTGTGTGTGTGTGTGTGTGTGTGTGTGTGTCTGTGTGTGTGTGTTTACACACACACACACACATACACACACGGGAAGGGGAGCTACTACGCTCGTGGTATCCCGTCTCTGTATCTCGTCATATCTAATTTGCTCTTAAATTCTTGTACTGTTTTTGCACACACTATTGTTTCGTATATATGTTCCATACATCCATCACTCTGTGGAGAAAGCTGCTTTATTCTGGTCTCCTCTATAAATGTCCGTGTGTGTGTGTGTGTGTGTGTGTGTGTGTGTGTGTGTGTGTGTGTGTGTGTGTGTGTGTGTGTGTGCGTGTGCACGCGCGCGTCTAAATGAGCGTATGCCACCTGACACATATACTCGTACGTATGGACACTTTCATGGGAAAGTGGATTCTGGAATGGGTGTGTGGGCGCTGGTGTGGGGGTATGGGCGCTGACGTGGGCGTGTGGGCGTATGGGCGTGCTGGTGTGGCCACGTTCCCCCCCGGGGGAGTGCGTCAAGAAGGGGGAAAATTCATTGCTGCCTTGTTATTTACAACGCATTGTGAACGCACAACACGCTTTCTCCTCGCAGTCTTTCCTCTTCATTGCCCTCTCTCTCTCTCTCTCTCTCTCTTCATCCTGCCCCGTTGCTCTCTCCCTCCCTCCCTCTCTCCTTCTCTTTCTTCCCTCCTCTGTTTGCTTTGAATGGTTTATTTCTTCCTCACTCTAAGAACTCTCCCCTTCTCTTCCACATTTTTTTTTATTTGGTCCACCTGTTCTCCTCTTTACTTTAGTCCGGTTTATCACCTCCTCCTCCTCTTCCTCCTCTCCTCCTCGTCCCCCTTCTTCTCTTCCTCATCTCGTCTTTTTCCGTTTTCTGAGTTCTTCCTCCCTCGTTTGTCATACAATTCGTCTTCTATTCTTTTATCTGTCTTTCATCCTCCATTTTCTATTTCAATTCTCCACGTCTTTCTTCTCCACTTCTTCCCATTTATCCTCATCTCCTATATTATATATCTTATTATAAAAATTTATCTTCATATCCAATTTTCCATTTCCCCAATCCCTATTTCCCTCTTTCTCTTCCTACTTCCATGCCCCTTTCCTACCGTTCTCCTACTTCCACCTTCCCTCGTTCTACCCCTTCTTTCCCCTCTCCCCTTCCCCTCCTCTCCCCTCTTTTACCTTCCCTACCTTGTTTTTCTCTTTACTAACCCCCCTCCCTCCCTCCCCGGCCCACCATCCCCTTTAACAATCTGTCCCCTTCCCGTGTTCCCTCTGTCCTTTCCTCCCTCCGTCATCTTTTATATTTCTCCCCTGTGACTCTCCCCCTCTCCTCTATACTCTCCCCTCTCCTCTCCCTCCCCCTCTTTTCTCTCAGTCTCTCTCCCAGCTCCCCACTCCAACCCCCGGTCACTCCCAACCAAGGAACATACCTTCTCTGTCACCTCTCTTTTGCTCTCTCCATCCTCTCCATTCTTTGCTCTCTCCCCATTATTCCCCCTTCCCCCATTATCCCCTCTGGCTTCTTCCTCCTTCCCCCTCTCCAACACTCCCCATCTCCGCTTTCTCTATTGTCCCCATACTTCCACTCAGTCAAACTGCTGCTTTTTGTTTCGGCCGTAGAATGCAACCCCCAGCTCCCTCGTTGAAAGGAATTGTACAATAGGAATTCAGAAAATTGTACTAAGAGACCACAAATGACTGCCCGGGTCACATCGAGAGTTGAAAAAAAAAAAAAAAAAAAAAGTCTTAAACACTTCGGCTACCAAAGGTGAAGTACCGAGTGAACTTGAGGGGACGACCGAGGATGAGGTGGATGGATGGGGCGTTGAGCATGAGGGGAATGTCTGTTGAGCAAGGAAGGGAGGAGGCAGGAGAATTGATGTGAGTGGAGAATGGCTGTGTATTGATGATACTGGAAAAAGTACAACGGCGAGCCACAAAACTGATTCCAAATATCAAAAATAAATCATACGAAAATCGACTAAAACATATGAATCTGTTTTCCCTAAAAAAGCGTAGACTCAGAGGTGACTTGATACAGGTCTTTAAAATTCTAAAGGGAATTGACATCAAAAGTGACAAAATTTTCACATTGAATGAGAATCAGACAAGAAACAATGGTCTCAAACTGTCCGGAAATAGATTCAATTTGGAAGTAGGTAGAAAAAACTTCGCCAACCGTGTAGTTAATGAATGGAATAAACTTCCTGCAGAGGTAGTGCAGTGTAGTTCAGTTCGAAGTTTTAAGAATCATTTAGATAAACACCTAGGCAAGATGCTGTAATGATTATAATTTATTTTATATTATTATTTCTTTTTTTTATCATTTGTCTGTTCGATTTTCATTTATTATTAGTTATATGTCAATTTATTATTATTTACTATTTACCTGTTTGTTTATTATTTAACTATACCTATGCATTTATTTATGTATTTTATTTGTTATTTCCATTATTATAGTTTTTATTTATTATTCTATTATTATTAAAAAAAAAAAAAATCGCATCCGACCTAGATATGGACCAAAAGGTCTCCTGTCGGCATGCTCCGCCTTTGTAATCCTTTGCTGTGTTACAAGGAAGGGAGGGGGTGGGGGATGGGGGGATAGGGAGTGGTTATGTATGAATGATATTTTGACGCAGCCCGAAGGGATTTCTCCCCGTCTTCTCTTTTTCTGCATGAGGGGACGGAGAGGGGGGGAGGTCACCGATTAAGTAAAGCGGCCTTGCTGTGGATATACTGTGTCTTGCTGCATTGCTTCTGACCATGGGTTGTAGGTAGGATGCATGGATGACATGTCATCCATGTGGAGCTAAGATGAGAGGGAAGAAAGGGTGCTGGATGGGAGTGGAATGGGTGGGAATGGCTTGGCTACCTTCCTTATAAAGGGGAAAAATCCCTTGGTGTATAGATAGATGATTATTATTATTATTTTCATTATCATTTTATTATCAATATCGTTAGTATTATCATTATTACTACTTTTGTTGCTATTATTATCATTATTTTATTAGTATTATAATGATCATTATTACTATTATCAATACTATTATCATCATCATTATTATTACTACTATTATAATAATTTATATTATAATTATTATCACTATTACCATCATCATCAATATTTCCTGGGTCTTTTCCATTTTACCGCATGCAGAATTTTTAGGTTAGGTTAGGTTAGGTCAGGTTAGGTTTCAGATTAATGTTCATTTCTTACCTCTCTCAAGTTGTTAAAATCAACTGCATGCTGTAAAATGGAAAAGATCCTATTTCCTATTTGCTGTTTTGAAATATATAGATAAAAATATATCTACAAACATATATTTTCTTTGTCAAGGTTTCCAAATACCTAACGGCAGGACAAAAACATAAGCGACATGACGTCACTGCTGACCCGTGGTTTGAATTCGACAGTCCGGGCGGACCGAAATGCGAGGGTTTCTGTGTTTTTGGTGCTGTGGAACCCCGGAGGCCAAGTCCAGTCCTTCAGACTTTCTTTAACTTGTTCAAGAAGAAAATGGAAGCCAAAATGTACCTGTCCAAACTTTTCAGATCCTTCTTTCATTCCATGAAAACGGTTCCAGGAAAGGCGGTTGGGAATGGCGGTGTGGGCACGGAGAGCGTTGGTTTGATTTCGTGTTACTCCTGCAATTACTACTGCCACTATTAATGATAATAATGATAAACAGTAATAACAATGGTGATGGTAACAATAATAGCAATAATGATAATAATAACAATGATAACAATGATGATAATAATAATAATAATAATAATAATAATGATAATAACAATAATAAAATAATAATAATGGCAATGATAGTAGTAGTAATAATGATGATGATAATAATAATAATAATAATAATAATAATACAGACAGCAGGGAGACGATTCTGTCAGACGTACATCTCGCAGGAGTATCACATGCAGGTACACGTCATTAGTCCCCAGAGTTGATATAGAATATGATTGATGGATTGATTTGATTTAATGTCACAAACTCCCCCCATCACGAGGCTTAGTAGGTGCCTCGTACAGAGGACTTTGTAGCGTGGGTTTTATCGAATCATGCCCTTGGTCCAACTCACCGGCGGCAGTGTTCGAACCGTCACCACCTCGACTTACGCCGCACGTAACGACGCCTTAACCCGCTCGGCCAGCGAACTTCCTTCTAGAATCTAGAATATACAAAATTTAAATATGCCCCTATACATTATAAAGCTAAGTTAATTTATCCACCATAAATATGTAGCAATTACAGAACGTAGTTTGTGTTAACACGTTTGGGTAAATTAAAAAATATTTTCTTTAACTTCAGCTCCTCGAGTGTTTCGGTGGATTTAGCTAAACTTGATACTTTGTAATATATTTCCCATTTTAGCTTACGACAAAACGACTCACGCTCACATAACTGAGTTTCACAACAAACGCGGTTATTAGCCTGATTAAGTGCAGTTCTAAAGACAGTGGATTAAGTCAAGCGATCAAGTTAATCCTCATGATGTTGAATGAGGTCAGGACATGCAATTTGGTTAAAAAATATCTAGGTTTAACGTTTAACTTAATCATTTACTTTGTGGAATTGTCCCCAGGGTATTTTTAAACGCTTTTCTGGTGTCGAGATTATGAATAACCTTTAAAGAATTGTTCTACCCTCGTAATCAGCGCGAGATTGTCCAAAATGACAGAAGCGCTGGTTAAATAGTTCATAACCTTTTGTGCTTAAAACATTCTTGGAGAGTAGAGCCGGTTCACACTGCAACATCTAATGGTTAAAAAAAAAAAAAAAAAAATCAGGCAAGGTCATCATATTAAGACAGCTGGTTAGGAGTCGTAGTAATGGATTTGAATTGGACAAATCTAGGTTTAAGAATGAAATAGGTAAGAACTGGTTATTGAACAGAGTGGTAAACAAATGGAATAGGTTTAATAACTATCTAATGAGCGCTGAAACTATTGGTTGTCTTAAGAGAAGATTAGATAACTTTGTGGCTGGGGATGACAGGTGGTAATGGATATGGAACTGCCTAGTGTAGGCTTTATGGTCTCTTGCAGCCTCCTCCATTCATATGTTTTTATGCTCTGAAATAAGGTATAACAGTCGGAGGTATTCTTGAGGAACATTTTTTTTTTAGTTTATAAGCCAGTCTCTTTCATTTTTTTCCTGTTGGACACATACGAAACGTTGAACACATTAAACATCATCAGGATAATCCGTTTCGGTGTCTGAATGATCACTCCAGTTCAGCGACGCATTCTTAAGATTTTTCTGGCTAAAGGTAAGTGATATGAATCTTCTGAGTGTTGAAACCGTCTCCCCTAAACTGACTAAATCCGCTTGTCCTTAGCCGGGACATTGTCAACACGTCACGACATCGGCCATGTGTCGAAAAATATTTTTAGTAAACAAGAATGTCTCTAAACTTATACTCCGCAAACTTGAGTCCTTCTTATTGATTCAAGCCCCCGTCTCCACCCACCCAGACACTTTCAGAATATCCCCATTCCTCTTCCCGCCCCCCTTCCCCAGCCCCTCCCACCTTCCCCGCCTCCCCAACCCTACTCCTTCGGCCTCTGGCTGTCCTATTCTGGGTCCTCGCCTCACTATTTACATTTTATTAAAGCATTGGTGTCTCTGCGGGATTAACATGGAAAAGCCCAAGGAATCAACCTCACTCTTGTATATTACTCCCGGTTTCCATTTTCTCTCCTTTATTTTCTTTGCTTCCCCGCGGGTGTCCCGAGGACCTGGCGAGACGAGACTGCCACTGACAGAGTCCTCAAGCCTCTGGTCTTGCTCCTGTTTTATCCCTTCGCATCCTTCTTCCAAAGATTCATTCTCGCTTCTTTTGCACTCTCCACTTTCAGTTTACTCCTCCACTACCTGAAGACACTATTCTGGTCACGTGGTGCAGAAGGAGTCTGAAGTTGGATATGAATTTTTCGGTGTATCGATCCAAAACAATGACGCCATGAAAGATTAGTCTTACACTTGATCGGATTTCTGTATAACGTTAATTATGACACCGACATTATGAGCATACAGAGAATATTGCTCCATCTGTTAGCGGAGAAAGACAACACTAGGTTGTCGAACTTTAGGACACTGAGACAGTTTTAGACAAAAAGCTGATGCAGTACCATAGTGTCCTACTATTTCTTGGCTGCATGTAACAGCTACAAACTACGCATGGTGTTTCTCTACAGTATTACTATGAAATAAATGTACGGATTTTTCGACATTGCATATTATATTAATACTAAAGTTACACATCTCTTTACACCGTAAATTATACACAATTCCCCCATTCCAAACTTGCTTGTGACCATTTCTTTTGTTAACAGACGTATACTGAGCTAATTGCCTTCCAGTGACTTGTGATGAAGGCGTCACCTAGTCTAAACTTCAGACGTCTCCCTCCCTCCCTTCCCCCCTCTCTCTCTTTCTCTCTAGGTCCCCCCGCCCCCCACGCTCAGTAGGGCGGGTCTCCCAAGAGATCTGCCTATTTGCTCTCTTAAACAGACACATGTGCACATCCACGTGAGGACTTGTACATACACTTACACAAATATACATCTGGAAGCAAATGTATGCCATCGCACACGCGCGCGCGCACACACACACACGCACACTGAGACTCGACGGCGCAGTGGTAGCGTTCGCAACCGCTGCTACAGTGGTCCGGGTTCGAATCACTCCCAAGGCTGAAATAATTTCAGTATTGCTGCGCTACGAGTCGTTACTCCAACTCTCGTGGGCGGGGAGTTGTGTGTGTGTGTGTGTGTAAGGTCACAGCATTACCCATAGATCGGTCATATATGAGCTCTGAGCTCTCTTCCGGGAGGGAAATAGCTGTCGATCACGAGTCCAACACGTGATCCATGACCATGGTGAATCACACTAAACACACACACATGCTAAAACTAGAAAACTAAAGAAGCTAAACCAGAAGCTATAGAGAATGACGAATAGCTTAATCAAGATCAAGCTAAAGGATTCTACACTTCAATGGCTTCCCCTGTCAATTCATTACTATTTACTATTTACCTGTCTGTTTATCATATAACTATACCTATGCATTTATTCTATTTATTACTATTTGTATTATCATAATTTCCATTTATTTATCATTATTATGTTTTTTTTCGCATCCGACCTAGTTATGGACCAATAAGTCTCCTGTCGGCATGTGCCTCCTATGTAATCTTTTCCCTGTCAATTTATTATTATTTACTATTTACCTGTTTATTTATTATTTAACTATACCTAAACATTTATTTATTACTATTTTATTATAATCTTTATTCATCTATTTATCATTATTATGGTTTTTTCGCATCCGAGCTAATTATGGACCAAAAGGTCTCCTATCTGCATGCTCCTCCTTTGTAATGAAGCAGTCTGGAAACATCCAGATCAGTCTTTTACGGAACACAAATCAAATCGCCCGTCTCTCGCCGAAATAAATTCCACCAAAAGGTGTCATCCACCCCCCCCCCCCACACCCTTGGGGGCAACTAAAAGAGTGAGTTTGAGGTATTTCGATATATTCTTTTTGGTGCTATATAACCACAATTTCTGTTGACGCATTTGAAGAAATATTACTCCAGGTTCTCCCGTCGACTTCAAACCCCAAATTATTTTCATTTGAGGAACTAAAACTCGCTTCATCAGAGCGAGAGTGAGGTCATTTCGCATCGCCACCAAACCACACTTGTAGTTCTAATTGAGAGGTTAAGGACTGGAGAGAGAGAGAGAGAGAGAGAGAGAGAGAGAGAGAGAGAGAGAGAGAGAGAGAGAGAGAGAGAGAGAGAGAGAGAGAGAGAGAGGGGGGGGGGACAGAGAGCATGTGTCTTCAGAAATATAAGAACTTATGTGGGATATCAGGGAAAAAGTCATTTTAACCCCGGTTAAGTGTCGGCAGCCTTACTTGTGAATATTGTTTTTCAAACTGTTTATTTCTGGCAGGTCTTTGATCGTGGCTCGTACGTGCGGGAAACTATCAAATAAGATGATATAGATTATAAAGAATATACAATGGGTTTCTATTGATAAAAAATGTACAAAACTGAAAAGATCACAATGCTACACACACACACACACACACACACACACACCTCGTGGCGCTGTGATTAGAGTTCTTGCCCATGCCACTACAGCGGTCCGGGTTCGACTCCCAACCCAGGGCTGAAATAATTCCAGTATCGCTGCGCTGCGGGGTGTTACTCCAACTCTCGTGGGCGGGGAGTTGGGAGTGTGTGTGCGTGTAAGGTCACAGTATTATCCATAGATCGGTCTTACGAGCTCTGAGCTGTCATCCAGGTGGTTAATAACTGTCGATCACGAGTCCAACACGTGATCCAAGACCATGGTGAATCTCACATACCCAATACACACACATGATAATTTTTATATGCATTCTGAATTGTTACTTAAATTTCTTTATCTACAGTTATCCCAGATAATAATACCTGTCAAACTACTCTGGTGTCTTGCCATAATATTTTGCTTTACAGACCATAAGTTTGTGTATATAACGGTAATTAGGTAATAAGAAAAACGTATTTTTTTGTCATTCAATATTTTTTTGTTTCAAAACAAATGCAGAATGAAAACACAATGTAAACAAATGACACAGTATGAACACCACATAATGGGAAACAGTATTGTTTCCAAATTTCTTGTAAACAATATTTTTTTACATTGTTCATAACAAACACATCATAAAACATCGCATGCGGAGAAAATCATAGAAATTACGATAGACTTACGCAAAAGACGTTAGACTTGACAGGCATGGAAAATACGTTTTCTATGTTCCTCTTCGAAGTCAAAAACAATCGATGGTTCATTCATCAACAATTCTCTTTCCATGAAAAAAAAAAATCTTTCCTACCTCTTGTTCTATCCTGGTTTCCTATGAAAATAGAGAATATTTGTAAACATTCCTTTAAGCTTTGTCTTCAGCTAAATAAGATTACTTATCGTCATTGTGAATAAAGTGTTACATAAATCCACATCACCTGTACAATTTGATAAAAAAATAAGGTTAATTCTCGGTAATTAGTAACCTTTTTTCTTTGTCTCTAACCTCACCAATTCAAATTAATGATAAATTAAACTAAACTGCCGTGCTCTTCAGTTGAAAGAATCTTTTCATTAGCCAAACGGCTCTATAATGACAGTAATTGAATCTTGGCAAATCAGTCTAAAAAAAAAAAATAATAATAAATAAATAAATAAAAAATAGAATACAAAAAATATCAATATGTATATTGCCATGATTATAAATATTTCCAGGAAATATGAATATGTTAATACAATTGTACACGTACGTCATAATTACTGGAGGCAATAAATTTTAAGGTTACTCCTAAAGTATCGTGCTCTGTTGCGCTTTGGGAAAGATTTTCTTTAGCTGCTTTTGTAAACATTTGAGTGAGGACTTTATGATTCATAACATTTAAAAAACAAATTGAACAAACATTAAAAGAAAACGAAGAAGTTTCATCTATAAATTGATCACTACCCTTTCATTTTGTTTCAATTTAGTAATTAATTTAGTTGTTGCTGATAGATTTTAACTGAATTTGGTAATTATTTGAAAAATCGCCAAATTTTATTCGGTTGAGAAAACATCCTCTTCACAACGAAATAACAAAATGTAAAGAGAACGAAGATTGAATTTTACTGTACTGGGATTTTTACTTAAATTTTATTTTAAGTTACCTATTTGATTGTTAACATTTGGGTCTCCTATGAAGATATAATTTTTCTTCAATTCACACAAAGGGAGGCAAAGGATAGCCCACTGATGGTGGGGTCTACGGAGTCTCGGTAAAGGGGGTTATCAGACTGGGCTATTTTCCCTCCAACCTCCGATTCATTGGCGGTACCGGTCTCTTCCACAACTTTTTCCGCCTTTGGCAAAAAAAAAAAAGAAAGAAAAAAAAAAAAAAAAAAAAAAAAAAAAAAATATATATATATATATATATATATATATATATATATATATATATATATATATACATACATATACCAAGGCTTTTTCCCCCTTCCAAGGGAGGTAGCCAAAAAGGGAAAGGCATAAAAACACTCCCACCCATTTCATCCCTAAATACCCTCCACACCCCTCCCACCCTTCCTCTCATCTGAGCACCTCCAGGATGACGGGTCATCCCAGCACCCAGCCCACCCCCCAGGGTCAGAAACACTGTCGCAAGACACAGCACATCCACAGCAAGGCCGCTTCATTTAATCGGCGACCCCCCCTCTCCGTCCCCCTTTGCATATAAGGCGAGGACGGGGAGAAATCCCTTCGGGCTGCGTCAAAATTTACTCACACATACTACCCCACCCCCCACCCCCCCGCCCATTCCTCCTCATGCAGTCACAACATCATCCATATACAACCATTCTCCACTCACCTCTGTCTTCCGTCCTCTCCCTTCCTTCCTCAACAGACATTCCCCTCTTCCCCAAAGCCCCCTTCACCCCATCCATCCATCTCATCCTTGGTCACCCCCTCATGTTTACTCCAGCCACCTCTGCCTTCCACCTCTTTTACTAATCTTTCTTCACTCATTATCGGCTGAAAGAAACCTGCACAGCGAAGCTATAGCGATAATCCCATACCACACTCCTGGTCATATGGCCATTTCCCGAAGGTTGAGTGTGGTTTGAATTTTCCGCCAAAATCATCGGAAATTTAAAATTCCCGGCTCTGTGCAGGCATGCGCATTGTCGACCCCACCTCCCCCTCCCTATCCCCTCCCTTCTTACCCGGCTAGCTCAAGCCGGGCGTCGCGTCACTTAGATCGCGGAAACGGGACGGAGTGGTTAACTCGCTGCCCACATGGGAGCAGGCGGTCCCGTTTCCTGCTGGTTAATCGTCTGTTAGTTTTATCGCTTTCCGCTTGGCTGCTGGTTTGTCCCATTCTTCGACTTTGATTTTATACGAGCACAATCCGCTCCGTCTTCGAGCCGTCCCTGGTAAACAACCCGGGTCCTCTCGGAGGACAGGGGACGTGTCTTATGGTACGGAGTGTGGCGCCTCCAGGGTCATCAGGCCTCTCGGCAGCCCCATACCTCTGACCATCATCGGTCTTCTATTGCCTCACGGTTTGTATCAGGCCCTAGGCGTAGACTTTGACCATATACGATCGCAATCCGTCCCCGTCTCCAGGCCGTCCGTGGTAAGAACCCGGGCCTCTCGGAAGACAAGGGGACGTGTCTTATGGTACGGAGGGTGGCGCCCCCCAGGGTCATCAGGCCTCTCGGCAGCGCCATACCTCCGACCATCATCGGTCCTCTGTTGCCTCACGGTTTGTTTCAGGCCCTAGGCGTAGACTTTGACCATATACGATCGCAATACGTCCGTCTCCAGGCCGTCCGTGGTAAGAACCCGGGCCTCTTTGAAGACAGGGGGACGTGTCTTATGGTACGGAGTGTGGCGCCCCCCAGGGTCATCAGGCCTCTCGGCAGCGCCATACCTCTGACCATCATCGGTCCTCTATTGCCTCACGGTTTGTATCAGGCCCTAGGCGTAGACTTTGACCATATACGATCGCAATACGTCCCCGTCTTCAGGCCGTCCGTGGTAAGAACCCGGGCCTCTTTGAAGACGGGGGGACGTGTCTTATGGTACGGAGTGTGGCGCCCCCCAGGGTCATCAGGCCTCTCGGCAGCCCCATACCTCCGGTCATCAATGGTCCTCTAACAGCCTCATAGCTTGCTTCGTCAGGCCCTAGGCGTAGACTTTGACCTTATACGATCGTAATCCTTTCCCCAAACGTCTTCGGGTCGTCCGCGGTAAGAACCCGGGCCTCTCGGAAGAGAGGGGGACGTGTCCTATGGTACGGAGGGGGTGCCCCGAGGGTCATCAGGCCTCTCGGCAGCCCCATACATCCGACCAATAATGGTCCTCTAACGCCTTAATGGCTCCCTTTGTGAGGCCCTAGGCGTAGACTTTGACCTTTTCCACTCGTAATCCGTTCCCCATACGTCTTCGAGTCGTACGTGGTAAGAATCCGGGCCTCTCGGAGGACAAGGGGACGTGTCCTATGATACGGAGGGTGACGCCCCGAGGGTCATCAGGCCTCGGCAGCCCCATACCTTCGACCAATAATGGTCCTTTAACGCCTTATAACTTTCTTTGTCAGGCCCTAGGCGTAGACTTTGACCTTTTCCACTCGTACTCCGTTCCCCATACGTCCTCAAGTCGTCCGTGGTAAGAACCCGGGCCTCTTGGAGGACAAGGGGACGTGTCTTATGATACGGAGGGTGGCTCCCCGAGGATCATCAGGCCTCGGCAGCCCCATACCTCCGAGCTTCAATGGTCTTCTAACGCCTCACGGCACCACCCTCCTTCCAGGTTTCTTAAAAAAAAAAAAAAAAAAAAAAAAACCACCCAGCCCTTCTCATGAGCCACAGCCAACCTCTTATCAACTTCACTTGGCTTGAGTTTAAAGATGACTTACCTGATGTTCCACCCCCAAGTAAAACACAAAAGAACTTTAGACTTAGGGAGTCTAGTGTTAGTTAAAATGAGTATAAATTAGTTCAAAGAAACTACAATCATTTAGTGTAATGAGAAGAGGAAAATCAGTTTTAAATAGTACAGTTTAAGTTGGCGCAAAGTGCTAGGTATTACATAAATAAAATGCCTTGACCTTGGAGAAAAAAAAAAAAAAAAAAAAACGGGTCGAAATGGACATGACTTCTCCTATTCAACTTAAGCTAATCTATAGTCATGATGGTCAAGAACTTTACCATGTTGAAATTAATTTCAACGCTCACTGTGACTCAGGTCGAAATGACCATGACTTTTCCTATTCAACTTGAGCTAATCTACAGTCATGATGGTCGAGAATTTTACCATGTTAAAATTAATTTCGACGCTCACCGTGACTCAGGTGGAAATGGACATGACTTTTCCTATTCAACTTGAGCTAATCTACAGTCATGATGGTCGAGAATTTTACCATGTTAAAATTGATTTCGACGCTCACTGTGACTTAGGTCGAAATGACCATGACTTTTCCTATTCAACTTAAGCTAATCTGTAGTCATGATGGTCAAGAATTTTACCATGATTAAACTAATTCAACGCCCACTGTGACTCAGGTCGACATGTACATGACTTTTCCTATTCAACTTTATTTAATCTACAGTCATGATGGTCGAGAATTTTACCATGTTAAAATTTATTTCGACGCTCACTGTGACTTAGGTCGAAATGACCATGACTTTTCCTATTCAACTTAAGCTAATCTGTAGTCATGATGGTCAAGAATTTTACCATGTTAAACTAATTCAACGCCCACTGTGACTCAGGTCAACATGAACATGACTTTTCCTATTCAACTTAATTTAATCTACAGTCATGATGGTCGAGAATTTTACCATGTTAAAATTAATTTCGACGCTCACTGTGACTTAGGTCGAAATGAACATGACTTTTCCTATTCAACTTAATTTAATCTACAGTCATGATCGACCAGAATTTTACCATGTCAAAATTTATTTCAACGCTCACTGTGACTCAGTGAAGTCACGGTATGATAAGATGACGTCATTGTGATAAATTGACGTCACCATGTAGTCCTATGACGTCAATTTGTGTCCCTGTGACGTCACGAGACGATCCTATGGCGCCATGATCAATCCGGTGACGTCACAGTATAATCACATGATGTCACTAGGTATTAAACATATAGAAGTCCGCTTGTGGGTGATGAGACGTCACAAATTACCATAGCACACTATTGGATGAAGACGCTCGCCACGGGCTTCGAGAACTTCCCGCGGGAAGACTTGGGGTGAGTTGGATACATACCGAGGGTCCAGGCCCGTCTTCGTGGGAGACGCTCAGGGAACGTCTTCACCCAGGACGAAGCCTCTTGACTAACGCCCACGGACGAGGTCGCTCGGAAACGAACTTGGCCTCGCATACTCCCTTTCGGTTTCTCGCTTACCCCGAGGATCTTCACGAAACTAGTGAGAGTGGTAGGCGTACGTTGGACGGAAGCAAGCGTCTCCACACTCATGTTCCTAGACGGCTAGTTGATGCATTTGCCCACCGGGGAGGGTGCATCGGCCGACATCTCAGTGGCTCTGAGTGTGTTGGCGGACGTGGAGTACGGGGTGGACTGGGACGGGTCTGCCCTTGCTCCCACACAGAGACTTTATTGGCTCGGGATTGAGTGGGACACAGTCAGCGTCCTTCGGGTGCTCCCCTGCGCCAAAAGAGCGTGCTTCTCTCACACGTCCTCCCTCCTTTGGTGGCGGGGGGGGGGGGGCGACCAACTTCGCGACCCCGGCCCTTCCACTGAGCCGCTTGGGGCGCCGACGGCTGGTACGGGAGGTCGACAGGAGCATACTGCTTCTCCCGCGTGACCTGCCCGGGCCGATACCCTCAGCACTCCACAGGTTGTTGCGTCCCTGGCTTCGGTCGGGGGCCCTACGCCGGTCGCTGGAGTTTCTCCGCACCCACTCTGTGGAGCGGGTGTGCGGGACCTAGGGACTGGACATCGACGACTCCCTTGGGGACACGGTGTCTCTACCACTCGGTCGCCCCTGTCCCA
This sequence comes from Oratosquilla oratoria, assembly GCF_046742065.1. Lineage (NCBI taxonomy): Eukaryota > Metazoa > Arthropoda > Malacostraca > Stomatopoda > Squillidae > Oratosquilla > Oratosquilla oratoria. Next base: position 40,891,705 of record NC_134810.1, on the reverse strand, counting down.
TGTGTCGCCATGGAAACGGCTCCACCCCTCTCATCTAAAAAAAGTGGAGGGGGCAAAGGGCGACCGAGGAGTGGGGAGGGGCCAGGAACCGTTGAACAGGATACAAATTTCGTATAATTTACGCATTGTGTGAACAGTGCAATGTTGTGCATGTCACATTCTTCGGCGTGGGTACTTGACGTTTCTGTCTCCCCTCTACTGAGTGATAAAATGAATAAGTCTCCCATAGGAAAGACACACGTAATAACGGTTTGATTCAGGCTTCACCTCTCCTCCCACCTGTCCTCGTCTCATGCATAGCTTCGCTGTGCAGGTTTCTTTCAGCCGATAATATTTCTTTGTCGCGGCTCGTGCCGCTTAAATTCTTCTTATCGGCTTAAGAAACCTGCACAGATTTAGGGTCCCTCCCTCCTCCCACAGGCGAAGCCTTCATTTCTCATTGAAGTGACGCGACGTCCGGCTTGAGCTAGCCGGGTAAGAAGGGAGGGGATAGGGAGGGGGAGGTGGGGTCGACAATGCGCATGCCTGCACAGAGCCGGGAATTTTAAATTTCCGATGATTTTGGCGGAAAATTCAAACCACACTCAACCTTCGGGAAATGGCCATATGACCAGGAGTGTGGTATGGGATTATCGCTATAGCTTCGCTGTGCAGGTTTCTTAAGCCGATAAAAACAATTTAAGCGTCACGAGCCGCGACAAAGAAATATTCTATGTGTCCAAACCATCCCAATACTCTTTCATCAATCCTATCTCCCAAATCCTTTTTTACCCCTGTTCTCCTCCTCACCTCCTCATTTCTCACTCTATCCAGCCTAGTAACCCCCACCATACTTCTCAGACACCTCATCTCAAACACATTCAAACTCCTTCTCTCCTCTTCTCTTATGTTCCACGTTTCTGCCCCATACAGTGCTGTTGGCACAATCACTCCTTCATACAGTCTCCTCTTCGCATCCATTCCCAAATGTCTATTCCTCATTACACTCTTTAAACCACCAAGGCATTTACTCGCTTCTCTCAATCTACATTCTACCTCCACCTTCACTCCACCTTATTTATATATATATATATATAAATATATATATATATATATATATATTTATATCCCTAAGACGAAAATGTAGTAGCATATTTAGTAAAACGTTTGAGATAACCCACTGTCGGAGAAACAAAGCAAAAGAAACAGACGAACTGTATATTTTGAGCACTACTGCTGAAGAGGACCACAGTAGTGGTCGAAATATACAGTTCGTCTGTTTCTTTTGCTTTGTTTCTCTGACAGTGGGTTATTTGAAATATATATATATATATATATATATATATATATATATATATATATAAAACAAAATAAACATAGAATGTCATTTTGATATGTTGAAGGAGAATTATTTTCTTCCAGCATAGCTTCCTTCCCGAAATCCGCGGGTTGCAAATCTGCTCCAACAGTCGAAGGAAAAGTAGCCCAGTGTGATAACGCTTTGGTCGTGCTGAGGACTGGAACAGTAGGGTAGCGATATCTATATATTGTGTTACTGAAGAGAAAGAGAGAGAGAGAAAGAGGAAGAAAAAGAGAGAGAGAGAGAGAGAAAGAGGAAGAAAGAGAGAGAGAGAGAGAGAGAAAGACAGAAGAGAAAGAGAAAAAAAGAGAGAAAGAAAGAGACGAACGAGAGAGACTGACTCAATGAGCATAGATTTTAAAAGCAATTTATTTATTCATCTATTTATTTATTTTTTTTTTCATGAGAGGGCTGTTACATCTTCCGCTCACCAATGTTATCTGGCTTGCAAATTATTTCTTTATATATCTACGGGGTGTGATAAATTCAAAATCCAGTAATCAATATTTCATTTCTATGATGAAAATTTTGAGATGATAAGACATGAAAAAACGAGTGAGGATTAGGAAACGTCAGAAAAAAACATACAAAAATACTGTGCGATGTATATACAAACAGAAGGCACATTTTACTATGATGACAATGACGAATAGAAACAGGTCAATGTATCCATTTACTAATTGACCTAACCCAAGGAAGAACCGCGTACTAAAGTTTCGTTGAACCAGGATAAAGTTGCCAAGTATCATATTAATTCCAATAAAATATAAATTTCTTATTAAAAAAGAAACGCTTGATAAAACAAAAGTTTAAGATATTGTAGCGCGGCTTATGTTTACATGAAAATCAGAATCTAAATATGAACAAAAATAAATTAGGTATGATCCTGTATACTAGAACTCACATTTCCAGTGTAGCGACTTACTACAGTATTACCATTTTTCCTTTTTTGGTCGATATAGATGCAAGCTCTGATGTCCAAATCTCCTGCCCAAACTTTCTAAACCACGATAACACTCCTAATAAATATCCATTAAAATACTCAGGAAAATACTCAATGGCAATAGCCTCCTTTCATACGCACCAACCATTTCGTTTTCTTACAGACTTCTACCTCCCGCAAACACCTATCCCGTGAATGCGGGTGGTCTGTCCCAAGGTCTAAATATACAGGTCAGATCGTTTGAATTCTTCTGCGCAACTTCTGACGTCATTAGGCTGAGTCCATTTTCTCTTTGTGAAACACTGAAGAAAACTGTGAAACGCCAAGGAAGACAGGAACTATAATATTTTATATATTATATATATATATATTATATATCATATATATATATTCATATATATTATATATTCATATATATAGACAGGAACTATAATATTTTATATATATTTATATATATATTTTATATAATATTTGTCAGAATATAACTAATTGCGTGGAGCGGTGCGAGCGAAGGGAACGTCTTTCTTAAACGACGCACCAGCTTCAACTGACAGCTATAGGACCCGCCAACCCCACTTTCAACAGCCAGGTGACGTTCACGGGCCCGCTGCGCCAACTCCCTCGAAATTCGGTCGGAAGTGGTTAGACCTTATATTCTTAGATCTTGGTCTGTCCTAGGTAGGACGTAGAAAAAACATGTGAGAACGGAGTCTTTGTGAAGCACAGAGCTATAACATTACAAAGGCGGAGCATGCCGACGAGAGACCTTTTGGTCCATAATTAGGTCGTGTGAAAAAAATATATATATATACATATATATGATAAATAAAATAAAAACGTCCCACTAATAAAGGCTTCCTCCTCACTTGTTTATATCGACAGAGTTGTCGGCAACTGTCGATTTCATACAGAAAGGTCTTAATCAACCTACTAAAATTTGTGGTCTAATTCTATTTTTTATTCTATTTTATTTTTTCAACGACCGATAAATTTTTTTTCACGTTCCTGCTCAGGGTCAGTCATTCGTAAAAAACTGTTTACAACACAATGAGTCAGATAATGGGCGTGATAACAGCTACAACCAAATACTAAGAAAAACCAGACCAATAGGCGACTTCCTGATTCACAGAGAAAGAAGGAGAGAGAGAGAGAGAGAGAGAGAGAGAGAGAGAGAGAGAGGGGAAGAAAAAGGGAGGGAGAGAGATAGAAAGCGGAAGAAAGAGGGAGAGGGAGAGAGAGAGACAGAGAGAGAGAGAGAGAGAGAGAGAGAGAGAGAGAGAGAGAGATGAAGAAAGAGGGAGGGAAAGGGAGGGAGGGAGAGAGAGGAAGAAAGAAGGAGGGAGGGAGAGAGAGAATGAGAGAAGAGGGAAAATGAGAAAGATAAAGTTCCCTTTAATTGCTTTATTCGCTCAACCGCCAGACAACACAATTCACCTTTGGGAACAAGACATCCCCCTATCATGATATATTTACCAAACGCTTTAGATTCTCGTGGTGAGGTCAAATATACTGCAGGAAGCAAACAAAGCCAAAAGAACGAAGTTTTGACACCATTCAGCGATTGTTCTCATTCAACGGAACAAAACACAGCTCACACGCAAACGTAATTTGAACTGAGAACAAGAGAGATGAGCCCTGGGCTATGACGTCAGCAAGTTATGAAATAATGAGGGAGGTCAAGTTAAATCATTTAACAAAACGGTAACTTGAACACAGCGTAAGTAAACAGACAAATAGATAGATGAATAGATAAATGATGCTATTACTATTGATACTGATACTACTAATGATACTACTAGTACTACTACTACTAGTAATACGAGCATTGACAATGATAACTCGTGGAGTTAATCATGTCACCATTTTTTCTTTCTTTTTTTCTTTTTCTTTTATATTCTCGAACAGTAATGAAATAATAGATAAATAAAAAATAAGTAAATATATAAGCAAATAAACGACTAAATAAATACAAAAATAAATAGATAAACGAATTAATAGACAAATGAATGAATATGTAAATAAATCAATCAATCAACAAATAGACGAATAGATAAATAAATGAATAAACAGATTGTTCAGGTATCGGAGCAGTGTGGTGCAACTTTCAGAAAGAAAACGGGATGAGGTGTTCACTTGTTGGCAGCCTCTGGTGCACATGGCCCCCCAGGACCGATAACAAAGCATTCCGCATGATATATTTGATTCTGTCTAGATCCAGGCGACTTTATTCAGCTGGGGGAAGAGGGAAAGAGGGAAAGAGGGGAAGATAGGAAGAGGAGAAGAAGGGAAGATGGGAAAAGGGGAAGAGGGGAAGAAGGGGAAATGTGAAGAAGGGAAGAGGGGAAAAGAGGTAGAGGATAAGATGGGAAAAGGGGAAGAGAGGATGAGGGGAAGATGGGAAAAGGGGAAGAGGGAAAGGTGGGAAGAAGGGATGAGGGGAAGAAGGGAAAAGGGGTAGATGGGAAGAGGGGAAGATGGGAAAAGGGGAAGATGAGAATATGGGAATATGGGAAGAGGGGAAAATGGGAAGAGGGGAAAATGGGAAGAGGGGAAAATGGGAAGAGGGGAAAATGGGAAGAGGGGAAAAAGGGAAGAGGGGATGAGGGGAAGATGGGAAAAGGGGAAGATGGGAAGATGGGAAGAGGAGAGGAGGGGAAAAGCGGAAGATGGGAAAAGGGGAAGAGGGGAAGATGGGAAAAGGGGAAGATGGGAAGAGGGGAAAAGTGGAAGAAGGGAAGAGGGGAAGAGGGGAAAAGGGGAAAATGTCGAGTGTTTTATGATTGAACGAAAGCATGGACACCAAAACCCATGCATACAGCCCATAATGGTTTAACACGTGACCCTCTACCTTGTACATTTCCATCGACCCAAATGCCCTATTCACACTAGCGGTTTGAACCGCGCGGAAACAGCGGCGGTAACATCATCCAGGAAACACTGCGCGGTTGTGTTTGAACGCCTCCACTGACTGTAAATGAACCATTGCGATTCAAACCGCCGCGGTTGAAACCGCTAGTGTGAACAGGACCCAAGAATCCCTTTAAATAATTTATTCTGGCTGCCGAAGAGACTCTTTCTCGATGATGTCTATATACTAATTCTAGCTTCTGCCTAGTCATTATATAAACTATGCTAGTAAATGTTTATCAACACCATTGCTGATGACTATTCGGTGTAACGCCCCCCATCAGGAGGCTAGGACGGTGCCCCTTACAGAGGACTTTGTAACGTGGAATTTAATGAACCATGACCTTGGTCCAACTCGCTGGCGGCGATGTTCGATCTACCGTCACCTCAACTTCCGCCGCAAGTATCGACGCTCTAAACCGCTCGGCCGGCGTTGTATACAAGAATCTAGGGGCCATACGCGGTACTACGAAACTCACGGTACGCAAACACCGAGACGTGACGTCACTGTTGCTATGGTGACGTAACAACCGTCACACGTGACGAGTAGAATGAGATGACGCAAGATGAGGCAAGTCGACCCTGAACAAAACTGCGGTTGAGTCCTATCGGGGTGTCCGGTCTAGGTTAGTTAAGGTTAGGTTAGGTAAGCTTTGGTTAGATTTGGTTAGGTTAGGTTAGGTTAGGTTAGGTTTGGTTAGGTTAGAATAGGTTAGGTTAGATTGGGCTAGGTTTGGTAAGGTTAGGTTAGATTAGGTTTGGTTAGGTTTGAATAGGTTAGGTTAGATTGAGTTAGTATTGGTAAGGTTAGGTTAGGTTAGATTGGGTTAGGTTTGGTTAGGTTAGATCTGGTTAGGTTTGGTTAGGTTAGGTTCGGTTAGTTAGGTTTGGTTAGGTAAGTTTGGGTTTACCAAAGGAGTGGTTAACGAATGAAATAAATTCAGTAACCACGTAGTGAACGCTGTAACTAATGATTGTTTAAAGGCAAGGTCAGATATCCTTATTGATGGGGATGATAGGCGATAATGGACAAGGAACTGCCTAGTGTAGGGCTTATTGTCTCTTGCAGTCTCCTTCATTATATTCTTATGAAAATAGTTGGTAATGAACATGGAACTACCTAGTGTAGGCCTTATGGTCTCTTGAAGTCTCTTTAATTCTTATGTTAAGATAATGTGTGGTAATGAACATGGTACTACCTGGTGTAGGCCTTATGGTCTCTTGGAG
>NC_134810.1:40857789-40880289 GCF_046742065.1 Oratosquilla oratoria | reverse complement strand
AATATTCAACAGAAAAAAAAGAGAAAAAAAGAAAGAAAAACAGCGAAAGTGGAAAACAGCGAATATGGAAAACCGCGAATATGCAATAGTCATTCTTTTAGTGTTATTGCCTGTGAAGCGGACACAATTGCCACTTCGGTGGCGTATAGGACCATTGGTGCTCCTGTTAGCGTGCACGGTGGTCTGTGTGTGGATATACATACAGTATATACTGTGTATATATATATATATATATATAAATATATATATATATATATATATACAATAGATATATATATATATATACATATATATATACATATATATATAAATTATATATATATATATATGTATATATATACAAACACACACACACAATGTTTGTTGGCTGAGCGGGTTAGAGTGTCGCTACTTGCAGCGAGGGTCGAGGTGATAGCAGTTCGAATCCTGCCACCGGCGAGTTGATCTAAGGACATGGTTCATTCAATTCCATGTTACAAAATCCTCTGTAAGGGGTACCGTCCTAGCCTCCTGATAGGGGGGAGTTTGTGACGTTAAACTAAACCAATCGTCATATACATATGTGTATATATATATATATATATATATATATATATATATATATATATATACATATATATATATATATATATATATATATATATATATATATATATGTATATCTGTGTGTGTGTGTGTGTGTGTGTGTGTGTGTGTGTGTGTGTGTGTGTGTGTGTGTCACACAGATTCGGTAATTCACGACACAGTTGTGAAAACAGATTTCATGTAATGGCTTCTACGTTATTTTAGTGATGGAATAAAGTTTGTTTGTGAACGAAAGAACAAGGCGATGCCTTTCCATTCTAGTTATCTCTTTCTGAGAGTTAAGCCAAATCAGATCATATGGAGAGCTTAATAAATCTGGTTGATTTATATTCAAATCTAATAAAGTATTTATGTTTCATATGTGTTTACATATTCAAAATATCTTTCTTTCCCCAGTCATATTTCTCAGTAATGTGCGCTTTCTCAAGCACTCAGCGTCTGAATCTTTGGGGCGTGCATAAGGACAAAAGAATGAAGGAGACTGAAAGAGACCATAAGGCCTACACTAGGCAGTTCCGTGTCCATTACCACCTCTCATCCCCATCAATAAATTTGTCTAACCGTTTCTTAAAACAACCAATAGTTTCAGCGATCACTACATGGCTACTAAGACTATTCTATTCGTTGACTATTAGTGACCCAATTCTTTCCTATTTCCTTCTTAAACCGAAATTTTTCCAATTTAAATCCATTACTGCGAGTCTTGCCTTGTTGTCTTAATACAATACAATCAAGAAGTCGGTTCCGCGTATTACCAAATTACCTTTTCGAGAAGATCATCTCTCCCTTTCCCCAAAACTTCCTGGATTTGACCTTTGACCTGAGCTCCCAGTCCCGGTGGCACCTCAGATACGCGCGTCTCCAACACAAATCGTCCCCAAGTAGGCTTATCTTCGGATCGTGTATTTTTGATGCTGTGAACACATATCCCCGTCTTTGTCTTGCCGCGGTCCCTTCCTGAAAGTCTGTCAACATCATATACATCCCATTCTCGCCTTTACTGACCCTCACCATAAAGACCATTTCCTTCCGGTTCTGGGAAGTACCCTTGGTGTGAACACGTGCCAAGGACCACGCGATAACAACCCTTAGAGACAAGGGTCATAAGATCGAGATTCTCGTCCGAGGCAGTGATATGATTTTTAAGCCATTGTGCGTGGTTCTTGTGAGGCTGAAGTGGCTTTATCTGTGTATATCTGTAAAAGAGAAGAATTAAATCACCTCGGGAGAGTCGGGGAAAGCGGTAGCAGGTACGATGGGGAGCTTGCACCGATTGAGATGATTTGATAGATCGATATGAACAGACAGGGAGTTCGATAGAGAGAGAGAGAGAGAGAGAGAGAGAGAGAGAGAGAGAGAGAGAGAGAGAGAGAGAGAGAAAGAGAGAGAGGGAATGAGGGGAGGGAGGGAAGGAAGAAGGGAGGGAGGTGGAAAGGAAGAAGGGAGAGTAGGAAGGAATAAAAGAATTGAAAGAAAGGAGGGGAGGGCAAGTAGAAAGGAAAGAAGAAAGAAAAGAAGGAAGGAAGGAAGGAGGGAGGAGGGGAGGAGGGAAGGAAGGAAGAAAGGAATGAAGGAGGGAAGGAAGGAAGGAGGGAAGGGAGGAGGGAAGGAAGGAGGGAAGGAAGGAGGGAAGGGAGGAGGGAAGGGAGGAGGGAAGGGAGGAGGGAAGGAGGAGGGAAGGGAGGAGGGAAGGGAGGAGGGAAGGAAGGAGGGAAGGAAGGAGGGAAGGAATGAAGGAAGGAGGGAAGGAATGAAGGAAGGAAGGAGGGAAGGGAGGAGGGAAGGAATGAAGGAAGGAGGGAGGAAGGAGGGAGGAATGAAGGGAGGAAGGAAGGAGGGAAGGGGGGAGGGAAGGAAGGAAGGAAGGAGGAAAAGAAGGAAGGAAGCCGTGACAACACCTAGTCTTCCTAATTGACCTATGTTCCGTCTTGTTTTGTTTTATTTTCCCTTTTGTTACATTTATTATATCTATGCAATTTATTTTTTATTCACTTTTTATTTCTCCTGTTTTTATTTTTATTAGGCTTTTTTATCTGATAAACTTAATCTAAATTTCCAAAAATTAATATATATATATTTTGCATATGGTGTAAAAAAGGCCATTTAGTATTATTGTAAGTGAATCTAGCCCCATCATTTAGCTCTCCGTGAATATTCTATACGTGCATGATACCACTGTTGTTGGGAGGATATCGTAAGTTTTCTTGTATATGTTTTATTCGTTACTAATATATAATCATTCTCCGCCTCTTTCCTCCTATTCTTTTTCTACTTTCCTCAGTAGTTCTTTCTTCATTTTCATAATTCCTAAGTAATTAGCCTGTGGCATTGAACACCATTCATCAAACACAATGCCAATGCACGAAGAATGAACATAACTGATGGCGTCACTGCGGGGTAGGTGGCTACAGGTAGGTTTTACGAGAATGGCTGAGGCAGACGACATTTTGGAGATAAGATCAGTGATTTCAGATTGCAATGAATATATATATATATATATATATATATATATATGTTTTATATATATATATATATATATATAATATATATATATATAATATATATATATATAATATATATATATATATATATATATATATTTTTTTTTTTTTAGCTATTATTGACTTTGGGAAGAACAAATAACTAATTCCAGTAAATTTAGACATCTTTTATTTACAAAGGGGTTAAGGGGTTAACTTTTTAATTGGAAGGACAGTAGAATTTAAAATTAGTTAGCGTTTTTCTTTTGAGTGGAGATGAGTCTAATCATTGGAACTACGTACTTCTGATCCATAGGGGCGCCAATAAAGTCCCTAAGTTATTGAACTTATAAAACGGGAGAAAATAATCATAACTGAAATGTTATTTAAGTCTGAATATTTACCTTTTGCCTAAGGAGAGCAAAACTTAATCTCTGGCTGGTCCCGGTTACTTTCCCTTGACTTGACTGTTCCAGCACACAGATAAGAACATAAGAGAACGAAGGAGACTGCAAGGGACCCTAAGGCCTACACTAGACAGTTCCATTGTCCATGACCACCTATCATCCCCATCCATAAAATTATCCGACTTTTTTCTTTAACAACAAATAGTCAGCTCTCACTACATGGTTACTAAGTCAACTCCATTCATTAACCACACTATCAGATAACTATCAGATAGGAAAGGAAAGGGATGTTTTGGCCACTGTTAAGCGTCTCCCGTCGTAAGATCTTCAGCTTTTCAGCTTTTCTTTCAGAAGAAGGATTGAAATTGGACAAATTTAGGTTCAAGAAGGAAATAGGCAAGACATGGTTTGCCATCAGTGGTCAATGAATGGAATAGACTTAATGTGACCGCTGAAACTAACAATTGTTTTAAGAAAAGGTTAAACAGTTTTATGGATGGGGGATGACAGGTAGTAATCGACATGGAATTGCCTAGCGTAGGCCTTATGGTCTCTTGCAGTCTTCATTCTTATGTTCTTAGAAACTTGAAGGATATTCTATCTTTTTGAAGCTTAGAATTTTGAGCTGCCATCAGCCATCCTTACTCTAACCCTAATACATTTTATTCTGGTTAACAATAAACGATTTTATTCAACTTAGGACAGGAACCCAACCATCTCAATTGGCCTGTCTCCAATATGTTACAATATAGCTGGACAGTTTTACAAAGGATTACATAGGCGGGTCATGCCGACAGATGACCTTTTAGTCCATAAGTAGGTCGGACGCAAAAAAATATAATAATGATAAATGAATAAATAAAAATGATAATAATATAAATAATAATAAAAGAATAAATGCATAGGTATAGATAAATAGTAAACAAACGGGTAAATAATAATGAATTGACATATAACTAATAATAAATGAAAATCAAGCAAATGATAATAAACAGACAAATAATAAACAAACATCGTAAGCTTTGTTTTCTATATGTTCTTAATATATCATCATTCTCCGTCGCTTTTCTATTATTTTCTTCCCAATCGTGTGCGTTAATCTGGCTGATCCCAAAGGATTATAATTATTATAGAGGAGTGATTCTCAACCAAGGTAGGGGTTGGGTGAATGTACCATAACTGGATTCGTGATCGGTATCTGTTAATTAATCCCCAGTCACACTAAGCTTACGACCTGTTTCCGACCACCTTCGACCGAAAATCAAGCGATCGGTCGGCGACACAAAACCTATGCAAGGAATTGAAATGTAAAAAAGTTGATGTGGTTGATACGATGAAAACCTATGTACTGGGGGCTATTCAGTGTGCGTTGCAATATATCTATCTATCGATCTATATATGTGTCTGTCTTATTACCGACTACCAGCGACTTCCAAAGACTACCTGCAACCGGTCGGAGACTACCTGCAACCGGTCGGCGACCACCTGCTCGCCGGTGGTCGGAAACAGGTCGTAAGCTTGGTGTGACTGGGCCCTTATCCTCCTTGATGCTCAGACAGTTCGATTTATGGGTCATGCTGTGACCTTACACCACTTACCCATCCAATTGCTTAAAGGGAACAGTAACGACTTTCATGTACTGAGTGAAGCGCGAACTCAGTAATGTGTGTTCGTGTATGTGTATGTGTATTCGTGTGTGTGTGTGTGTGTGTGTGTGTGTGTGTGTGTGTGTGTGTATTCGTGTGTGTGTGTGTGTGTGTGTGCGCGTGCGTGCATGTCCGTGCGTGTGTGTTTGTGCGTGTGTATGTTTGTGTGTGTGTGTGCGCGCGCGCGTATGTGCATACGTGCGTGCGTGCGTGTGTGTGTGTGTGTGTGTGTGTGTGCGCGCGCGTGTGCATGAGCGTACGTGTGTATGTGGGCATGTGCGTACGTGTGTGTGTGTGTTTGTGTGTGTATGTGTTTGTATGTGTGTAAGTGTAAGTGTGCATGTACATACGTGTGTGTGCGTGTGCATGCGCGTAAGTGTGTGTGTGTGTGCATATGAGTTTGTGTATTTGCATGTGAGCCCGTGTGTTTATACATTTCCGTGATTATATATATTTGTGTGCGTTCGTGTGCTCGTGTGTGCGTACGCGCTCGCATTTACGTACATGCATATACGCGTGCCTATTAGTACTCACGGCCCTCAAGCACAAAAGTAATCGCCGGGGACATAGTACACATAGTACAGTATATGACACAAGAACCTGCGAGGCAATAGGCCATACAGCGGTATACATTTCTTATCATATCGCCATGGCGTCTCACTCAATGTCACTTCGATAAGGCAACTGCAAATGGACAGGGCAGTAGAGTGCAGCTGGACGTCAGTACTGAAACCCTTCCAAACCGATGAAGATCACAGGTATAGGATAGTATCAATACTATATTACCTTTAAATTTAGGGTATGATGATGATATAATGATTCGGTTTATCATCGCGAATTCCCCCTCCCCCCCTATCAGAAGGCTAGGACGGTGCCCCTTACAGAGGACTTTATAGCGTGGAATTTAATTAACCTTGGTCACTCTAGCCAGGGGCAGGGTTCGAACTGCCATCACCTCGACCTCCGCCGCAAGCAGCGACGCACTACTCTGCTCGGCCAGCGAGCATCCTTAAGGCAGTTCTACATTTTCTATGTTACAAATGGGCCAGGAACAGAAAACGGGTACTGCATAAGATGACCCAATGAGAGGGACGTCAGAGAGGGCAATCTCCCACCCATTTTCAAAAGCCTTCAATTTCTGAGCTTCCATTTGGAAGTGCAACCCCAAGGGGCTGACATTCGATCCTCGGACTGACAACCGGCGACTGCTCCTTCTAATATAAATGCCACAACATTCACTTGGATACAATTATAAATGTAGAAAATGCTAAGGCAATTATACAATGTTTCAATATGTGGTTTTGGAAATTACATTTAGAGGCAGAAATTTACCCGCCAGTAATTAAATCACAGGGAAAATAATCCGGACTTCAGTCAACACTATCGAAAATAATAGTTAAATTAATATATAAATAGATAAATGAATAAATAAATAAACAAGTAAATAAATGAATGAATGAATAAAACAGAAAAATAATAGTTAAATGAATAAATATGAAATGAATAATTTAATAAACAAATGAAGCAAAGTTATATAAAGTCTGTCTAGTACTCATACTTGATAACGTGATCAAGTTTTCTCCATTGTCAGGGCATGTCATTCTGCTCTAACTTGATAAAGTTTAAGTTTAGAGAACTAATGACTAAACATGCTGTCTACCATTCTAAGTGCTGCCTTCTATTCTGAGTTCACTTTTTTTTTTTTTTTTTTTTTTCTGGGGAGCTGGGATGAGAGGGTGGAAGGGGTGGTGGATAGTAGTGGAATAGGTGGTACGTGCCTTTGCCTTGGCTACCTTCCTTATAAAGGGGAAAAAGCTCTTGGTACTTAGATATAGATCATTACAAATCGGACTACTCATATTACCATTACGCTCACAAAACAATTAAAACAAAAGGAAATATAACACATTTGCAGATGTACTTGTATAACATCGGAAACAAAATCGGCAAATTTAGGATATTTCTCTCCTCAGATGCTCTCCATAATTGCTAAGGATAATTAAATATTGTAATGTGTTACATAAAGCAGTTTCTTATCACGATCCATAATAACAGTATCAATCATCGGAGGCTGTTTAATCGTTATAAACCGATAAGGCAAAGGCAGATTTACCGATAATTAATCGGTAATCGGCCAAAGTGCTAATATGTACACACACACACACACACACACACACACACACACACATATATATATATATATATATATATATATACATAAACATAGACATATATAATTCCGTATCTATATATAATCATAACAATAAGAGTATTTACGCGTGTAGACATTTATGTTGAAACCTATTACAGTGTACGTTCATCCCTCCCTCTCTCTCTCTCTCTCTCTCTCTCTCTCTCTATATATATATATATATATATATATATATATATATATATGTGTGTGTGTGTGTGTGTGTGTGTGTGTGTGTGTGTGTGTGTGTGTGTGTGTGTGTGTGTGTGTGTGCGTGTGTGCGTATGCCTTTGTTGGGGGGTTACATTCCGTTGTGCATAGACGTTACCTCACTATCTTATCTCTCCAAGACCAGGTCAAGACGACCCACGTTATCCTTCATCTCTTCTCGTATTCTTAATCCCGCCAGACCGTTTCATTCACCCCTTAGAACACATTCAACACGTCAAAAAACTCAAAAACCTCTGAGACAAAAATAGATAAAAAAAAAATGCATTTTGTTATTCGATAAAGGAATGAACTACAAGCTTACAAAAAAAGTAGAAAAAAGAGAGAAAATAAACGAAAAAGAAATCACTGTCCTGTGTGTGTGGATGTGTGTGTGTGTGTGCACATATGGCCACGCACACAGGCATACACACTTGTGCACCAAACAATGAAAGTGCACATCCCACATGCGTACATAACATTTCTATTAACTGCGCATTTACACATACTTCTACAAGAACACATAAGCTTACTATTGAGGTGGTGGGGGTAGACATTCCAATATAACCCAAAACATACCACACCTGTACAAGTAATCAAACACACTTCTATATCCACCAATTAACCAACAACAAAACAACAAAAATTCTCCCCAAAAGCAAAACTGCCTGAACACAACAACAATCATTTTTATCCCCAGAGTTTGGACCGACCACGTGCAAGGTTCATATGTACACAATAGTACATATTACATTTCTGAATGGGCCGGCGAGGCGTACATGCTGAAACGGACACCGCGGCGCGTGCGCATGCGCGCGCGTCTAACAAAGACCAGACGAAAGTAATCGGAGCGCCGAGTGATGTTGTACCTGGCACTGAGGACGGGAAGAACGTCAACAGCCAAGCAACTGCATTTCGTCTCATACAGATCAGAGTGCCCTGTTTGGTTCATTCCCCCTCCAGAGGAACAAGCCCGGATTCCCAGTTTGATTTCCTAGAAGTTCTTCTTCGTCTAGACCACGACCCCCGTTACGTACCCCGAGAGTCGCCAGACCATCGACCCGTAGCTCCATTAACCTGACACAGAATAGAAAACGGTAATATATGAAGACTAATTAAAAATACAATGGCACCGCATTGGATACCAAATTGTTCAAATTGTAATGATTTTATTCACCAGCTATTAACATCAAAAACAATGCACAATGTTCTCTCTCTACAGATTTGATTTTGTAGGTAATCTCTCGCTAATCATTTAAGTATCCCTAGAAACAATTCCACGAACCTTTGGTCTTTGGTCTAGACCGGCGTTTCTCAACATTTTTACCCCAGCGTAACATTTAGAATAAATTGCATGTCTTAAGCAGCCCCTGCGCAAAAATACAATATAATTTCTCATTTTATTTTCATCGTAATAATAGGTTAGATAGGATGATGTCTACCTTACATCATTACGATAACCAAGAATGTGTCGTGCGTGTTTAATCATATTACATATATGAAATTAGATAAAATAAAAAATAAAAAGTGCATTAGCTTATCTCGCTTGTTCTCGCGGAACCCTTAGGGACCTTTTGCGGAACCTTAGGGTTCCGGGGAACCCTTAAGGTTGAGAGACGCTCCTCTAGACTCTCTCAGGACTTCCTCTTCCTGTGAAAGACAAGCTACTTCCTGGCAACTTTACCCCAGTATGTGGATAGGAGGTAAAGGGAACACGGGATGAGGGAAATACTTTTATTCCTGACTAGAGTGGCTTCTTCTTCAGAGGAACCTGAAGAAGCCACTCAGGCGAAACTAGTCAGGACTAAAAGTATTTCCCTCAGCCCGTGTTCCCTTTACCTCCTATCCACATTCGTCACAATGTATACACATTACTCCAGTATCCTTTCTCGGGACTTTCTATTTCTCTGTGAAAGAGAAGCTACTTCCAAGTAACTTTTCTTCAGTAGCCTTTCTCAGGACTTTTTTTTTCTGTGGAAAAAACAAGCTCAGCTCAGTCGTGTTTGCCTTACATTGCCATTTAAGAAATATTGCGACAGTCTTAGACCCCAGGCTACGAAAATTACTTTTTTTTTCACACACGAAGTACATTCTAGAACCTCAAAGATCTAGAAGGGCAGATCCGCACCACCCTAGATAAGCGTCACTAATCTAGAAACTAATTAGTTTCATTCTATTTCATTTACGATTTTTAAAACTTATTTCTAAATCAAGAGGTTCTCTATAGACAGTCTTCAAAGCTGAATAAAATCGTCTTGGGCTAGTCAGAATAAAATGAAAGATACGGAAGTATCCGTACACGTTCTACAACTGTGATTCTTAACCTTTTTCAGTGCCCGTAAC
Organism: Oratosquilla oratoria; assembly: GCF_046742065.1. Taxonomy (NCBI): domain Eukaryota; kingdom Metazoa; phylum Arthropoda; class Malacostraca; order Stomatopoda; family Squillidae; genus Oratosquilla; species Oratosquilla oratoria. Next base: position 40,870,430 of record NC_134810.1, on the reverse strand, counting down.
CCGTGATATTTCAGAAAAAAATTCTCGTACCTCCATCCATTATAAATACAATGCAAACCTATGAAAAGGATTAGTGATACAAACCTTGTTTTGCTTTCTCGTTGTAAATAAACAGTGTCATTGCACTGGATATCATGTCTCGTACCCCCATCCAATACAAATACAATGCAGACCTATGAAAAGGATTAGTGATACAAACCTTGCTTTGCTTTCTCGTTGTAAATATACAGTAGCATTGCACTGGCTATCATGTCTCGTACCCCCATCCAATACAAATACAATGCAAACATATGAAAAGGATTAGTGATACAAACCTTGTTTTGCTTTCTCATTGTAAATATACAGTGTCATTGCACTGGATATCATGTCTCGTACCCCCATCCAATACAAATACAATGCAGACCTATGAAAAGGATTAGTGATACAAACCTTGTTTTGCTTTCTCGTTGTAAATATACAGTAGCATTGCACTGGCTATCATGTCTCGTACCATCCCAGGTTAAACGTTTCGTACCCCCTGGGGGGGACATAAACCCCTGGTTAAGAACCGCTAATCTAGAAGGTCAACATAGCATAATATACCTCCTGAATTCAAATGCAGACTCGTCAATGATATTTACATACATTTTTCTTCTTTTTTTATTTATATTTCTTCCAAATTTTATAATTACTCCTTCATATCACTTGAGGTCATTTCGTAACAATGGTGTCAGTCTCATATCTGATATATCTTTTATCTTACAATAAATTTCTGACGTCTTAACCTCTTCAATACAGTAGCGGGTACCACGGAGATTAAAAGAGAAAGAAAAAAAGAGAGAGAGAGAGAAATAGAGAGAGAGAGAGAGAGAGAGAGAGAGAGAGAGAGCTCTATTAGCGACAACCAAGAATAAAATAATTGTGCCCCTCGGGAACAGAGGACATAAGAACATAAGAATGGAGGAGGCTGCAAGGGACCATAAAGCCTACACTAGGTAGTTCCATGTCCCTTACCACCTTTCATTCCCATTCATAAACGGAGTGCGCTTTATAAGAGAGATTAGGTAATGGGAATTTTTTAAAGTAATTTTCTAAGGGTTTCATAGGAATAACGAAGGAAGGGTAGGGTTGGAGGGGTGGGGAGGGAAGGGGAGGGGGAGGAGGAAAGGGGAAGGGGAGGGGAGGGGAAGGAGGAAAGGGGAAGGGGAGGGGAAGGAGAAAAGGGAGAGGGGAGGGAGAGGGGAAGAGATGGGGAGGGGAAGGGGAAAGGGAGGGGGAGGAGGAAAGGGGAAGGAGAGGGGAAGGAGTAAAGGGAGAGGGGAGGGGAGGGGAAGGAGGAAAAGGAGAAGGGAGGGGGGAAGAGATGGGGAAAAAGGAAGGGGAAAGGTTAGGGAAAGTAGCAAAGGGGAAAGGGAGGGGAAGGAGGAAAGCGGGAAAGGGAGGGGGAGGAGGAAAGGGGAAGGAGAGGGGAAGGAGGAAAGGGAGAGGGGAGGGGAGGGGGAGTATGAAAGGGGAAGGGGAGGGGAAAGGGGAGGTGGAAGGAGGGAAGGGGAAGGGGGAAGGAGGAAAGGGAGAGGGGAGGGGGAGGGGAAGAGAAGGGGGAAGGGGATGGGAAGGTGTAAAGGGGAAGAGGAGGGGGGAAAGGGAGAGGAAGGGAATGGAAGGGGAGGGGAAGAGAAGGGGAAGGGAAGGGGAAGAGGGAAAGGGAGTGGAGATGTTGGTTGCCAACTAACTTGTTTCGCGTTTTTTTTTCACCCCTTAAAAAAAAAAAAAAAAAAAAAAAAAAAAAAAAAAAATGTTTGGACCCTTTATTCCGCTCCTTCACCAGGTGGGGGAAAGTCCCAACCAAACCCAATCGGTGGGGATCGAACTCGAGTCTAAAGGTACGATTGATTATTAGCCTATCACAACCAATGGCGGGCAACACTCATCACACCTTAATAGTTTGGTTTAGAATTATCAGCGTCACTCTTTGCAGTTCAAAGCCAAACAGCCCCATTATTCAAAAACAAATAATAATTAGTGTTTTAGACAATAGTTTGACGATGATTGTTGAGCAATAATCGCACCGGGCAAAACGTACCTTAAAAGCCCCAGTCACACCAAACTTACAACCTGTTTCCGACCACCTTCGACCGAAAGTCAAGCGATCGGTCGGTGACACAAAACCTATGCAAGGAATTGAAATTGAAAAAGTTAATGTGGTAGATAAGATGAAAATACATGTACTGGGGACTATTCAGTGTCTGTTGTGATATATCTATCTATCTACTTATCTATCATGTTATCGACTACCAGCGACTTCCAAAGACTACCTGCAACTGGTCGGCGACCAGCTGGCGACTTCCAAAGACTACCTGCAACTAGTCGGCGACCAGCTGGCGATTTCCAAAGACTACCTGCAACTAGTCGGCGACCAGCTGGCGACTTCCAAAGACTACCTGCAACTAGTCGGCGACCACCTGGCGACTTCCAAAGACTACCTGCGACTGGTCGGCGACCACCTTGCGACTTCAACCACGTGCAAGCAGAAACCTCCACTCCTGAAGGGGTTTATTCTCGGGCACCTGACTCATGTGGCAACCTCGGATGGCATCCAGGGCAGCCAAGCGAGGCCAAGCAGACATCATCCACTTGTCTTATCTCTAAGAGTCTGCAGGGAGAGCTGTGACAATGGTACTGCCAAGCCCCTTTGCACTCGTCAAACAATACGCCTATCATCTGACCTCTTCAGTACCGCGTGGGACCTCGTCTCTTTTGTAACTTACTCTCCCCACCTTCTCACTCTCCTCCTGTTAGATAATGATCGTCCATTGCTCAACGATGATAACATAAGATCATAGGAATGAAGGAGACTGCAAGAGACCATAAGGTCTACACTAGGCAGCTCCGTATCCATCACCACCTGTCATCCCCATCCATAAAGTTGTCTAATCATTTCTTAAAACAACTGATAGTTTCAGCGCTCACTGCATGGTTACTAAGTTTATTCCAGTCGTCGACCACCCTAATAGCAAACCAATTTTTGCCGATTTCTTTTTTAAATCTAAATTTGTCCAGTTTATAACCATTACTACGAGTCCTGCCCTGTTGTTTTAATATGATGACCTTGTTTGCATCACCCTTGTTAAAGCCTTTGATCCACTTGAACACATCGTCTAACGATCGTCTAGAACACTAATTCTTTGTTTCTGACTGGGGATGTTTTGCTTCGGGAGGCAAAGTACGGGGTTGATCATTTTAACCAAACCTACCAACGCGCTTACCCAAAATAGGATGCCAAGTAGTAGGATGCGCGTCACCCGTCATTGGCTGTGGTGGTATAATTGATCTCACCGGACAAAACGTACCTTAGCGTGTTATAAAAGATTCATTCCCGACCTAAAGAGATGCTCTGATCACAAACAACCACGGTAATAATTATGTGTAGGCAACGGCAAAAAACACTTTAATTTCTAAGTACTAAGGTCGCCAGGAGTCTTCTTAGAAACCGGTGCAACCTGTGTGAACTTTTACGATGAAAGTGTATCGAGTCGTAAGAGACACATTGTAAATATAAGACCTGTAGATTTACAGGCAACTGTACATCCCCTATTTAGATGAAGAGTGATTCTGCACTTTCTCTCTATGACGGCGTTATCACACTGGGCTATTTTTCCTCCGACTGTTGGAGCAGATATTCAACCCGCAGCTGGAGGTTGGCGATATCACCGGTGAATCGGAGGTTGGAGGAAAAATAGCCCAGTGTGATAACCCATCACCGGTTGGAGATCTTCTTCACCTGAATAAAACCGCCAAGCTAAGTACTTCCTCATCCACGCGCTAAAGACTTAGAACGGTCATGTATGAGCTCTCCTCCGGGAGGAAATAGCTGTCGATCACGAGTCCATCACGTGATCCAAGACCATGGCGAATAACACACACACTCACACACACATAAAATCTAAATAAGATAATTGGAATGTCTTTTTATGAATTTGAGTCTATGTCAGAAAATTAGAGAATAGGAGACGGAATCCAACGATTGTTGCTCCTCTCTTGTATACTACAATCAGGTAAATACACACACACACACACACACACACACACACACACACACACACACACACACGCACGCACGCACACGCACACTCACACACACACTCACACACACACACACACACACACACACACACACACACACACACACAAGTTAGATTGGAACAAGTTAGATGAGAAAGTAGTGTGTGCAAAAACAATACATGAATTCAAAACTAGTTTAGATAAAATGAGATACGAAGACAGGACAACACGAGCATAGCTCCCCTTCCCGTAAAATACAACTAGGTAAATACACACACACACACACACACCCACACACACACACACATGCACCACACACACACACACACACACACACACACACACACACACACACACACACACACACACACACACACACACACACACACGCACGCACGCACACACCTACGCACGCACACGAGAGAAAGCCTTGTTGATCACCTGATACCCCTGTGAAGTCCATTGTGTGAACACCGCTTATCTCCCCATTGTTGGCCCGTGGACACACACACACACACACATGCACACAGAGGACCGGTGCGAAACCGGCGCGCGTGGCATTAAGAGGGGGTGGGGGATGGGGTGGGGGGATATGGGGGAGTAGGGAGATGAGGCATGGGGAGTAGGGAGACGAAGAATGGGGAGTGGGGAACGACGAGAAGAGACTGGGGAGTATAGATGAAGAAAAATGGGGAGTAGGGGACGAGGAGAAGAAATTGGGGACTAGGGAGTATGAAGATGAGACATGGGGAGTAGAGAGACGAAGAACGAGGAGTGGAGAACGAGGAGAAGAGAGTTGGAACTGGGGGAATGGGGAGTAGAGATGAAGAAAAATTGGGAGTGGGGGGCGAGAAGAGACTGGGGACTGGGGAGTATGGAGATGAGGCATGGGGAGTGGAGAACGAGGAGAAGAGAGTGGGGACTGGAGGAATGGGGAGTAGAGATGAAGAAAAATGGGGAGTGGGGGACGAGAAGAAACTGGGGACTGGGGAGTATGGAGATAAGGCATGGGGAGTAGAGGGACGAAGAATGGGGAGTGGGGAACGAGGAAAAGAGAGTGGGGAATGGGGAGTAGGAAGATGAAAAATGGGGAGTGGGGGCCGAGGAGAAAAGATTGGGGAATGGGGAATTGGGATTAGAGAGAAGGATGGGGAGTAGAGAGACGAAGAATGGGGAGTAAGGGACGAGGAGAAGAGAGTGGGGACTGGGGAGTGGGGAGATGAATGGAGGGGGAGGGGGGGGAGGGGCTGGGGCGGGTGGAAGTAAGACTAATTTCACGATTTATTTAATCAAGACACGCATGTGATTGGCACTCGCAGACAAGTCGACCTAGGTCAGGGGTTCTCGACCTGACCTGGGGTATGAGGGACGGTTTACTGGGGGGGGGGGGTAATGCTTGGATGACTAGCGAAAGATTGGAAGGGAAGGGGAGGGGGGAGGGGAAGGGAAAGGGAAGAAAGGCGTGATGAGGGAAGGGAATAAGAAGGGAGAGGAAGGGGAGGGCGAGGAAGGGGAGGGTAGGGGAAGGGAAAGGGAAGAAAGGCGTGATGAGGGAAGGGAATAGGGAGGGAAAGGGAAAGGGAAGAAAGGCGTGAGGAGGGAAGGGAATAGGAAGGGAGGGGAAGGGGAGGGAGGGGAAGGAAAAGGGAAGAAAGGCGTGATAAGGGAAGGGAAATAAGGGAAGGGAGGGGAAGGAAAAGGGAATAGAGACGTGGAGAGGGAAGGGAATAGGAAGGGAGGGGAAGGGGAGGGAGGGGAAGGGAAAGGGAAGAAAAACGTGAGGAGGGAAGGGAATAGGAAGGGAGGGGAAGGGGAGGGAGGGGAAGGAAAAGGGAAGAAATGCGTGGGGAGGGATGGGAGTGGAAAGGTAAAGGGAAGGGAAAGGGAAGAAAGGAGTGGGGAGGGAAGGGAGTTGAAAGGAAGACAAAAGGGGAGATATGGGGGGAGTGGGTGGGAGTATGGGCGTGTGTGTGTGAGTGTGACCTGATTTTCGTATCTTGTCTATGTGTTCCGTGAGTTCCGTGTATGGCATATGGCCTCACGCACCCACTTCCCGTTTTCTTTTGTCCTGGATGCCGCCGGGCAGTGATTTCATTCAGTTGTGTGTGTGTGTGTGGTGTGTGTGTGTGTGTGTGTGTGTGTGTGTGTGTGTGTGTGTGTGTGTGTGTGTGTGTGTGTGTGTGTGTGTGTGTGTGATTCTTATCTCTCTTGGATCACATGCTGAGCCCGTGACACACACACACAGACACACACACACACACACATACACCATCCTCTTGCCCAGGGGAGGTAGTAACATTTTTTTTTTTTTTTTTTTTGCATTACTGGAAGTGTATCAAAACAGGAACTGGGCTCGAAATCGGGATCTTAAGCGTGGGACATCGAGACGCTAACCACTACACCAGCAAGTTGTTACTCTACTACTACACCAACAAGTTGATAATCTATGTGTGCATGTGTGATGTGCATGTGTATATGCGTGTGCACGCGCGCGCGCGTGTGTACGTTAGTATTTACCTAATTGTATTTTCCTTATTGCTTAATTGTAACATGGATGAGAAACTAAACTCGTGGGGACAGTCTCTCTCTTCAAATGTAATTTGTTTTGATTTTGCTGATTGTTTTAACTTGGGCTCTGTCAACTTCTAACCTGTTCTAGGAGTTGATGCATCTGTATGGATAACAGTGGTTATGTGTGTATATAGCCATGTATGTGTGTATGTATATATGTATGTGTGTATATATGTATGTGTGTATATGTATATAGTATGTGTGTATTTATGTATATATGTATGTTTGTACATATGTATGTGTGTATGTATGTACGTGTGTATATATGTATGTGTGTAACTGTGTATGTACATATGTATGTGTGTATGGTATGTATGTTGTATGCATGCATGTATGTATACATGTATGTACGTGTGTACATATGTATGTGTGTAACGTGTGTGTACATATGTATGTGTGTATGGTATGTATGTTGTACGTATGCATGTATGTATATGTGTATGAATGTATGTTTGCATGTATGTATGTATATATGTATGCATGTATGTATGTATGTTTGTATAGGTGTGTAGTAAATCCTTGGTGAACTTTATTGTGTCACGTTACAGCCAGTTTGAGAAAGACGATAGTGCCTATTGTCACAGATAGTTTCCAGGAAGATTGCCATTAATCACCAACAGAGAACCCTTCTTCAGGATGATTGGGGATCCCAGAAGCACCTTTGTGGGCGACCTGGAGAGAAAACTCCCTCAGTACTTCGCAAGAGACTCCTTCAGGAAGCTCTTCGTTTGTCACGAGTAGCGTTTCTCAACCAGGGTTCCTCGGAACTCTAAGGTTCCGCAAAAGGTCCCTAAGGGTTCCGCGAGAACAAGTAAGATAAGCTAATACACATTCGATTTTTTTTATTTAATTTCTTTTACGTAATATAATTAAACACGCACGACATATTCTTGGTTATTGTAATAATGTAATATAGACATCATCCTATTTAACCTATTGTTACGATGAAAATAAAATGAGAAATGTATATATATATATATAAATATATATATATATACACTGTATATATATATATATATACATATATATATATATATATATATATATATATATATAATATATATATATAGGCTATATAAATATATATATATAGGACTTGTTCACATAGGCCACTTGCCATGTGTGAAGATGTACTTGCTCGCTTTCTTCTCCAGTTCACGTAACTTGCACACTTGACTTGCCTCTCAACTTGACCCGTGTAAACAAGGCTTTTGTATCATGTCCGTTCACTTGGTTCGTCCATTGGTTCTCCTAGACCGAGACTTCGAGTCTGAAGTCAAGAGATTCGAAGAAGTCTTCGAGAGTGTCTAAGAACCTGAGGTCCAGTTACCAACTCAGTATCCAATTCCCATGAAGTGGGAAGTGAGAAACCCCTGGTAGAGCAAGCCCTAAGTTGCGAAAAGCATTATTATTATTATTATTATTATTATTATTATTATTATTTTTTTTTTTTTTTTTTTTTTTTTTTTAGGCCGATGCTTGGGTCGCCTCCCCGCCTGGCCAGGGCTGACGGGAACCAACGCAAGAACCACGTGATCGTGGGTTTCGATTCCCGGGACCCACTGCGTGTTTCTTGCGTCAACTTCTTCGTCAACTTCGGTGTGATGGCCTTTGGATAGACCACGACAACGAAGACAACTGTGTGTCAATGTGCCAAATGGCACACTCGACATCACAGCGTGCCAAGTACCAATGCTGACGCTCCAAGAGGTCAAGTGGAGATTCTTGAAACCTGGAAGGACTTTGAGAGCGTCTGGGATGGGGAGAGAAGAGAGAGAGAGAGAGAGAGAGAGAGAGAGAGAGAGAGAGAGAGAGAGAGAAACAGAATTGGCTTCCGAGGGCGAGACGGATCCAGAGACGGCAAACCTGGAGCCGAATTTATATAAGATCCTAACCCCGAAGTCTAGACATAAATCTGCAAAATGGCGGAGATTTGTACCTAAATCCCTATCTCGGCGACCTAAATGCTTTTGTCTAGAATGTCTAGACATAAGCAATTAGGTAAAATCTCCGCCATTTTGAAGATTTATATCTAGAATTTGGGGTTAGGATCTTTTATGAATTCGGCCCCTGATCTCTTAACAATGCCCTCCCCCTCAGAAAAAAAAAAAGAAGAAGAGTATTACGGTAATCAATAATAAAATGAATAAATGATAATATATAATAAATGGAAATGAATAGATAAAGCTTATACCCGATGTAGTTACATGTAGTAAACTTGAGATTCTATATATATTTTTGTCTTACATGAGAACTTTCCATACTGTATTTACCTAGTATTCATTTACCTAGTTGAATGTTACAGGAAGGGGAGCTACGCTCGTGGTGTCCCGTCTTTGTATCTCGCAGTATCTAGTTTGCTTTTGAATTCATGTATGGTGTTTGCACACACACTATTGTTTCGTCCAACTTATTCCAAAAATCCACCACTCTGTATGGAAGGCTGTTCTCTTTAAAGTCCCTTCTATAATTGTCCTTTTTGAGTTTCTTTTCATGTCCCCTTGTATTTCTCTTATCCCAGTTTAGTAAGTCTTCTCTATCAAGGATTTCCATGCCTCTCATGATTCTATAGATGGTCAATAGGTCACCTCTTTCTCTTCTTTGTTACATAGTCGGTAATTCCGGCTTTGACAATCTCTCCTCATATGACAGTTTTGAAAGTGTGTGTGTGTGTGTGTGTGTGTGTGTGTGTGTGTGTGTGTGTGTGTGTGTGTGTGTGTGTGTTCTCTCCTTACATATAGACTTGATATTAATAATTTTGCCGTGCAGGGGAATTTCCCTTATTTTAATAAAATCATATGGCGGCAGAGTAAATATATCATAATACAAATTAATAAAACAAATAAAGACATTCAGGAATCAGTTTGATTTTACCGCAAACCCACACCGACTCAACTAGCCTCCAAAAGTAAATTATAAAATCAGTTAACGAAGGATTAAATATAATACACAAAGGTACTGTGAGAATGAAAGGGTTATCAGTTAGTTCATTGATATCCCTCTGAATTCACGTCGGGGGGAAGAGGCCCCCCTTTACCTGAATAAAGTCTCCTGAAGCAAGCCACAAAGACTGAATTATACAAAAGTATTGCCTCTATATTATTTTTTTTTTAAGGGGAACTCTTTGATATTAAAGTATTGAGGATTTTTACTTATCTCCAGTTATTTTCGTTCAAACCTACCAACTCAAGGTTTCCCGTGCTATCATCGTCGACATGACGTCACAGTCGACCGCCGACGCCATGGAAGTTTCAAACCACAACGTCTATTTTGATTTGTGGTCAGACAGCCTGGGTGACCATGATCTTACTTCAATTGTTGGAAAACAGTACTAGGAGGTACCACTGCCACTACTTACCATACATTTTTATACGCCATGTAGAGATCAATATAATGGTGATTTAATGAATCTATAAATCTACATTCACTCGTTCGGATGTAGGATGAACTTCCGTCTCTTCGGAAATGCCGTCTATAGTCTGTGCGCTCTAGCCTTTATGCCAAATCTACCTTAGTACATACCCCGCTCTCTCTCTCTCTCTTATTTGCCATCTATGAGCTATTTTAGTCTTTATATTCTGTATATATTAAAGGAGACTTTATTGAGCGGTATAACTTTATAGGATTATAACAAATATTTGAATAAATTCTGTGGCACGTGGCAATAGCGCTCTTTCTCCAATGTTGCCACGTCATGGTGTTAAAAAGCTTCCTTTACTACATAGAAAAATAAATAAATAAATAAAATGAATAAATAAATAATAGATGGGAAATAAAAGAGAGCCATGTACTATAGAAAACTATTTTGTTTTCTCAACGAAAATACATAGAATTACATTTGATACGCTGGAGGAAAATAATTTTCCTCCAGCATATCAGATTCCTGCGGGCTGCAAATCTGCTCCAACAGTCGGAGGAAAAAGAGACCAATGTGATAACGCCATAACACCATCTACGTCAACAGTCCTTTACAAGCCTGTCACAATATTACGTTACTCTCTCATCTATATTGACAGAGCGGGTTAGGGCGTCGTTACTTGCGGCAAAGGTCGAGGGGATGGCGGTTCGAATCCTGCCACCGGCGAAATTGAATAAAGGGCATGGTTCATTAAATTCCACGCTACAAATTCCACTGTAAGGGGCACCGTTCTAGGCTTCCGATGAGATGAGTTTGTGACGTTAAACCATATCACTATCACTCCCTTTAGAAGGCCATGTTAGGATATATATAAAAAAAAAAAAAAAAAAAAAACAGGACAAACAACTTCATTTTTTTCTTCGAATTCTATTTCCTCTTTGTCTCTTTACATGCCTCATTTCAACAAAGAAAATCTTTCGCTTTTTTCTATATATATATTTTTTTTAGATCGCTCGCTCTAATATTTTTCCCAATTTTTTTCTGCTCTTTGGCATATAAGGGCCGAATTACGAATATATTTTCATTTGAAGAAGTACATGTATCTTTATATTCATATCCTCTCCTCTTCGGTTTCTTCAAAGGTTCTCAAGCTATTAAACAAAGTTATGTGATATAATATGGATTAAGGTCACAAACTCCTCCCATCAGAAGGCTAGGACGGTGCCCCTTACAAAGGACTTTGTAGCGTGAAATTTAATGAACCATGCCCTTGATTCGACCTCACCGGTGGCAGGATTCGAACCGCCATCCCCTCGACCTTTCCTGCAAGTAACGACGCCCTAAGCCCTTACACTATTACCATCACAATTCACCACCCTTTTCTTTCAATTCATTTTTGTCCCTGCATCTTTTCAAGCTTATATTTTACACGAGTATGGCAAATATATCATATAAATACACCATATGATACAAATACATCGTACAAATACAGTGGAATAATACTAATGCATCATACAAAAACAACATATGAATAACACAAATACATCATACAAATACACCGTATGATACAAATACATCGTACAAATACAGTCGAATAATTCTAAAGCATCATACAAAAACACCATGTGAATAACAAAAATACATCATACAAATACACCATATGAATAACACAAATACATCGTACAAATACACCACATAAATGATACTAATGCATCACACAAATACACCACATGAATGGTACTAATGCATCATACAAAAACACCATATGAATAGTACAAATAGATCACATAAATCATACTAATGCATCACTATATGAATAATACAAATACACCACATGAATAATACAAATACAACATACTAACACACCACATGAATGATACAAATACATCATACAAATAGAGTCATGCATTACAAGTTGCTCTGGAGGAGCGAGCAGTCCATTGTTACATGATAACAATATATAACAATATTGGGCATCCGTGCCCGTCATTCTCTTTGTCTACTCTCATTGCCACTGTTGTATTAGTTTTTAAAGATAAGAAGAGTCAAATTGATATGATAGGGCTCAAGCAGGGAAAAATGTACACATTAGATAGCAAGCACAGCTTGTCTGGCCATCAATCCTTCCATTTAGAGAGTTATAAATAAATATATATATATATATATATATATATATTTATACACACACACCACACACACATATATATATATGTGATATAAAAAGAAATTCTCGTACACATCCTATCACATATAATGAATATGTAGTAACTCATTAACTTACCCATACATACATACATACATACATACATACACACACACACACACACGTAACATGTATACGAATTTCACAGAGAAATTTGGGAATATATCCATCATCGAAAAATAAACCCATTTTATTCTATGGTGAAATGGAAATATATATATATATATATATATATATATATATATATATATGTATATATATAATGTATATATACTATCTACATGTGTGTGTATGTGTGTGTGCGTGTGCATGTGTGTGTGTTTATTTTACCTAGTTGTATTTTACGGGAAGAGAGTTATGCTCGTAGTGACCCTCTTTTGTATCTTTCAGCATAAAGTTTGTTCTACAATTCTTGTATAGTTTTTGCACTCACTGTTTCCTCATTCAATGTTTTCCAGATATCCACCG
>NC_134810.1:40850289-40852789 GCF_046742065.1 Oratosquilla oratoria | reverse complement strand
TTGTATTCCTTGAAAATGTTTTGAATAGACGAAAACGTTTGGACTAAGTTTCTTATTTCCCAGTGTTTTTTCTGCATATATGTATGTATATATATGTATATATATATATATATATATATATATATATATATATATATATATATATATATATAAGGGTTCTTTACCCAATAAAGATATAATGTAGTCTACATTTACCTCGCTGTCATTCTTAACACTGACAGCTGCGACGCCAAACGTACTCTTCATGTCAACCTCTCTCGGTCGATATCAAAACAATAACATAAAATATGTCAACAGATAACGAGGGTTGCTTTGGCTGGTTCGCAGAACTCATCTCATGTATAAAGACACACTCGAGACTACGAACGCCCATGGCAAAAGACAATGGAGTTTCCAGCGTTCCTGGAATCGTTAATATCAAGAGATAGCAAACTTTCCAGATGAGTGAGGGGGGGGGAAATTAGTGAGACGTTTCGCTTTTTATAACTTCATAAAAAAAAAAGTTGTTTCAGTCGTACTAATAAATGCTTCGTCATGACAGTGTTTCTTATGGTAGAATTGTCGGCGCCCTCGAGATGTGAAGACTGGGGAAAAACGACCACCAACAGAAACTCACGAGTTATAATAACATGAAAACATAAGGACGTAGGAGACTGCAAGAGACCATAACACCTACACTAGGTAGTTCTATGCCCCTTACAACCTTTCATTTCTATTCATAAGGTTATCTTATCTTCTCTTAAAATAACACATTGTTTCACCGCTCACTACCAAATTATCAACTTTGTGACCAGATTTCCTAGCTATTTTGATGCTTAATTCTAAGAGGAATACGTTTAATGATAATTATGCGTCATATATTAATCTACACCTAGACGCATTCCTCTTAGAAGAAATTCTTAGAGTAACTAGAACATCTGGTCACAAAATAGGAAATTTAGTTAAAGATAGTTACATCAACCTCGTTAATGAAAACAGCGTTGTTTATAAAATACCTTGTAAAAGTTGCCCCCTCATCAAGCTTTGGAAAATCAGGTCATGGGCTTAACAAGCGATTCAGTGAACATAAAAAAAAGATGTAAAAAACCCCAAACTGTTTAACTTCATTGTGATACACATGGACAAGCACGACCACCTCCAGACTGGGGCAAAATCGTTTTATTAAACACAATACCCCCCCCCCAAAAAAAAAAAAAAAAAAAAAAAAAGAGGAAGACAATTGAAGCAATTGATAACATTAACCATAGAGAAGGTTTTGCATGTTTAACAAAATCCACAAGTTCAATAACAGCGAAAGATATTAAACATCCTAAAATAATGGAATTTAACACAAGTAAATGCAAGGTAATGCACATAGGTAAAAATAACAGTAAGTACGATTACAAGTTATTTGGAAATTCGTTAACAAAAGTAGATAGTGAAAAAGATCTCGGCGTAATTATCAGTAACGACCTCAAATCATCCAAGCAATGTATTTCAGCCTCTGAGAAAGCAAATAAGATTCTGGGACTGATTGCGCGATCTTTTGATTTCAAAAGTCCATCACTCATTAACAAGCTATATAAATCGTTAGTTCGTCCACATTTAGAATATGCTGTTTCCGTATGGTCACCGAATCTCATTAAAGACATTGACAGACTGGAAAAAGTACAACGGCGAGCCACAAAACTGATTCCAAATATCAAAAATAAATCATACAAAAATCGACTAAAGCACATGAATCTGTTTTCCCTAAAAAAGCGTAGACTCAGAGGTGACTTGATAAAGGTCTTTAAGATTTTAAAGGGAATTGACAACATCAAAAGTGACAAAATTTTCACATTGAATGAGAATCAGACAAGAAACAATGGTCTCAAACTGTCCGGAAATAGATTCAATTTGGAAGTAGGTAGAAACAACTTTGCCAACCGTGTAGTTAATGAATGGAATAAACTTCCTGCACAGGTAGTGCAATGTAGTTCAGTTCGAAGCTTTAAGAATCATTTAGATAAATACCTAAGTAAGATGCTGTAATGATTATAATTTATCTTATATTATTTGTTTTTGTTTTGTTATCATTTGTCTGTCTGATTTTCATTTATCATTAGTTATATGTCAATTTATTATATACTATTTACCTGTTTGTTTATTATTTTAACTATACCTATGCATTTATTTATGTATTTTATTTGTTATTTACATTATTATAGTTTTTATTTACTATTTTATTATTAATACGATTTTTTTTTTTTTTTTTTTTTTTTTTTGCATCCGACCTAGATATGGATCAAAAGGTCTCCTGTCGGCATGCTCCGCCTTTGTAATCCTTTGTAATCAAATTCAGGTAACAAGGTCTCCCAGGCGCTCCACGAGATGCCCAGACTGTGTACATAATGTCCCTGTTGTACCTGATTTGCTGATGATCGTGACCCTGTGGGTCGAAACGTTAAATCACTTAAATTCTCCCTCCACCTCCGCATGTCGCGAATTTGTCGACGAACTTTAGAGCGCACCCGTTCAA
>NC_134810.1:40842789-40845289 GCF_046742065.1 Oratosquilla oratoria | reverse complement strand
TGACAATGAGGGAAATGCATAGAAAAAGACAACGGAAGATACTAAAAGTGGTTTGAGTATCTGTTACCATAATCGTGATAATAGGCGATGACCTGTACTATGGCCGTTAGGTTAGATTGGATTAGATAAGGTTAGGTTTGATCAGGTCAGATTAGGTTAGGTTATGTTGGATTAGGTTAGGTTTGGTTAGGCTGGATTAGATTAGGTTAGGGCAGGTTAGATTAGGTTGAATTATGTTAGATTAGTTTGGGTCAGGTTGGATTAGATTAGGTTAGGTTGGATTAAGTTAGGTTAGGTTGGATTAGGTTAAGTTAGGTTAAGTTAGGTTGGGTTAGGTTAGGTTGGATTAGATCAGGTTAGATTCGATTAGGTAGGTTAGGTTAGGTTGGATTAAGTTAGATTAGGTTAGGTTGGATTAAATTAGGTTAGGTTAGGTTGGATTGTGTTAGATTAGTTTGGGTTAGGTTAGGTTGGATTAGGTAAGGTTAGGTTAGGTTGGATTAAGTTAGGTTAGGTTAAGTTAGGTTGGATTTGGTTGGACAGTCCCTCTCCAAATAGATAAATACTTAGATATATCAATAAAATGCCTGGAGAGAAGTGCTAAAAAAAAACTGGGGCAAGTCAAAGCCACCGCAGCCATCGTAATGATAATGATGAATGGATTCATCTTGACCATAAAACTAATTCCTAAAATACTTAAAATGTTCCAATAGCCTGACCGCTTTTGCAAGATGACAGTCATTCTATTTCTACTGATTCGAATTCATTAGGATATCTCCCTCTCTCTTAAAGTGAAGGCATACTAGGCTAGCATGCTATTTTCTTTTGCTGTTTCGTTTGAGTAGAAACGGTTTCGGTTACGATATTTTAGACTTTCCTAAGAACATCTCGGCAATGTGTCCAACATTCGCATTTTGGGTTTAACTTCTCTTAGTTCGTCGTTCAGCTTCTCACTCTATGACGTCATCAAGAGTAATTTGACATTTGGAAATTTGGAGAAAAAAAAATTGTAACCGAAGTTGTTTATACTCAAACGAAGTAGCAAAAGCAAGTAGCAAGCCTAGTGTGCCGCCGCCTTTACTCTTTTGAGAAATCGGAAGTACTCACTTCACTGGAGGCCAACACTCGTCTGACGAGGGAAAAAATAAAACAAAATGTCATGTTGCGGAGACGACGTGCTATATTGCATGTTCTATTCTCGCTCCAGTCGCATGATATCATCAACTGGTGGAGGGGGGATGTGGAGAAAAAAAAAAAAAAAAAAAAAAAAAAAAAAAATTAAGTCCGTGACTTAGATGAGCCCTGACCACAGTCACTGGTTTTCCAGGGTCATTTGTGGAAGTGTGTTAAGTTTGCTGGATCAAGCACTTGGAAAATTCAGATTTACAAAGGAAATAGGTAAGAACTGGTTTACCAGTATTGAGCGCTGAAACACTTGGTTGTTTTAAAAGAAGATAACTTTATAGATAAGGATGAAACGTGGTCAAGGACATGGAACTGCCTAGTGTAGGCCTTATGGCCTCTTAGAGTCTTCTCCATTATTATGCTTTATGTACTTTGATCAGCTGACCCTTCAGAGGTCATTGTCAATCCACCAATAGGCGACACCCCGGCCTCTCTGTGATCAGAGGCTGTTAATAAGTTGAAAGGTGGAAAGGCGAGTGGCATCTGCATCGTCAGCGCGGAGTTGCTGATAGACGGACGCGAAGTTATCTTGATATACGACTGTGAGACATGGACACTAAATGCTTGTTTGAAAAGGCGCCTCGATATTTTTAGTGCCATCTTCGAAGAATCATGGTGGTATCGCTGGGAAGACTTTAAATCAAACCAACGGACTCCGTGAGATTTTGTCAAAGTTTATTATTAGCATAATTCGTGAACGTAAACTCTGGCTATATGGGCATGTGACAAGTTTCCCTGATGTTGATCCTATTCAGCGTTGTCTCCACAAAAGACAACCCTCGATGGAGGAGACGAAGGTGGACGTCCCCAGAACTCCAACCAGCCCGAGAGCTGTTTGGAATGGGAAGGGTGGCTGCATGGAAGCTTGTATGGAGAAGCTGAGAGGATTGGCGTGTGCGTGCGAGCAAAGCTACAGGATGTGTCGTTCGGGGTATGCTCTCAGTACATATGAAGATTTGTGTTGTTCTTGGAGGCGTTGAGATAAAGGAGTCCCGTGGGTTCATCTCTTTGTTGGTAAGGCTTGACAGTAGCGTAGTCAAGACTCCTGCCCCTCTTGCCACTTGGGCGCGACGAAGAAAATGAGTGTCGGTTGCCAACACGGTTATAGTTACATAAATAAACTCCTGAGTGTGAGCATCCAATATAATTGATATTTATATACAGGAAGAAAATACATATAGACAGAGACATTAACCTATCGACGTAATGGATGATTTGTCGTAAGATAACGTTGTCTGGACGACTCTCCGGTCGGGATGCAGGTGACTACGGTTGAATCAGAGGTCAAGCCAAACTGACCGCGGGTCATGTCAGA
>NC_134810.1:40810289-40840289 GCF_046742065.1 Oratosquilla oratoria | reverse complement strand
TGTATTACATCTTCTGAGAAACAGTATAGGAATTAAAAAAATAAACCAGCCTTTTGTATTTATTGAAAAAAAAAAAAAAAAAAAATGGATGTGGGAAGATGTGACCAAGGAGGTCAACAGCTTATACACACACATTATACACACATATATATCTATATATATATATATATATATATATATATATATATATATATATATATATATATATATATATATATACCACTGGAGAAAATTAAAAGTAGGTGGTAAGACATTTCGTGTACTACATCTTAAAAGTTCGAACTTTCTCTGAAGATGTAATACACGAAAGGTCTTACCGTCTACTGTTTAATTTTCTCCAGTGGTTCTTCTTACACACACACACACACACACACACACACACACACACACACACACACACATGAGGACATGAAAAGAAACTTAAAAAGGATAATTACAGGAGAGATCTGAAAAAGAATACCCACACAGAATGGTAGGTATCTGGAACAAATTGAATGAGGAAACAGTGCGTGCAAAAAACATACAAGAATCTAAGTTCAAACTGGATACTGAAAGATACAAAAGCGGGTCACTACGAGCATAGCTCACTTCTCGTAAAATACAACTAGGTAAATACACACACTATATATATATATATACATATATATATATATATATATATAATATATATACATATATTTGTATATATATACATACATATATATATATGTATATATATTATATATATATACATATACAAATATATATATAAATATATATATATATATATATATATATGTAGGGTTTGTCGGCTAATTGTTGTCTTCTTAGGATACGCAGGGAATGAAATGGAGCTCCGATTGACGCTGACTGTAGTCAGCGTCAATTCGGAGCTCAATTTCATTCCCTGCGTATCCTAAGAAGACAACAATAAGCCGACAAAACCTACAGTCATTCGACTTGTGCGTCTCCCGGTCCCTACGTCCGTTAACTTATGACATTACGATGGTGAGGTGGATGATTGCGACATTACACGACTTGTCGTCATAAGTTAACGGACGTAGGGACCAGGAGACGCACAAGTCGAATGACTGTAGGTTTTGTCGGCTTATTGTTGTCTTCTTAGGATACGCAGGGAATGAAATGGCGCTCCGAATTGACGCTCACGGCAGTCCGCGACAATCGGAGCTCCATTTCATTCCCTGCGTATCCTAAGAAGACAACAATTAGCCGACAAACCCTACAGTCATACAAATTATTTATTCCACTCCTGATTTTTATACAATAAAAGTAGTAACACAAATTTAAGTCTATGGACGTAATATATATATATATATATATATATATATATATATATATATATATATATATATATATATATATATGAATGAATGAAGAAAAGTGTCTCCGAGAGGAAGAAACTGGTGGACAAACATAAGGACAGAAATAGGCTTGACATTTATTTTAAGGAAACAAACATGCATTACTTTACAAACGCCTACACACTACATTGTCAGTAATGCGTCGTCACGAGAGAGGTCATGACTACATCATGACGTCACACGTTCGCGCCGCGCTCCCGCCGTGAGGAGCTTTCACTGATACTATGAACCATTACTGTCCCCCTTAATCAAGGGGTTGGGATATTGTGTGTGTGTGTGTTTGTGTGTACGTGTTTATGGGAGTGTATGTTTATATGTGTGTTTGCGTGCGTGTTTCTGTGTGTGTGCGCGTGTGTATATGTGTTTGTGTGTGTATGTTCGTGTGTGTTTGCATGAGTGTGCGTTTGTGTGTGTGTTCGTGTATATTTGTGTGTGTGTGTGTGTGTGTGTGTTTCACTCACCACCATAGTCATGGATCACGTGCTGGATTCGTGATCAACAGTTATTACCCTCCCGGATGAGAGCTCACAGATCATACATTGCCCGATCTATGGATAATGCTGTGATCTCACACAGAGCAATGGGATTCAGCCGGTTCTTACCGGTTCGTACGAGCCAGTTCTTGGAATTTCACGAACTCCGACAACAGGTTATCAAAATTGTCTTATACAGGCTATACTACACCCTGATATTATCAAAATTGTCCTATACAGGCTATAATACACCCTAAGTAGTATCCGCATGTTACTGGCATAGTGAGGAAACTTGATGTTAAGATTTTTAATCACATACACACACACACACACACACACACACACACACACACATGGTGACGGCGCAGTGAAAGAGTTTGCAACCGTTGCTACAGCAGTCCGAGTTTGAATCCCGTCCAGAGATGAAATAATTTCAGTATAGCTGCGCTGTGAGTCGTTACTCCAACCTTCGTGGGCGGGGAGTTGGGTGTGTGTGTGCGTTTAAGGTCACATTATTACACATAGATCGGTCATATGAGATTTGAGTTCTCTTCCGGAAGGGAGATAGCTGTCGATCACGAGTCCAACACGTGATCCAAGACCAAGGTGAATCTCTCTCTCTCTCTCTCACACACACACATGCATACATACAAACGCGCGTGCGCGCCCAACTCCTTGCCCAAGAAAACGGGGTGCCGGCATGCAGTGATGCTTATCAACCCTGGGCAGGGATCGAACTCAGATCGCTGAGCTATCAGGCGAGCTCGGTACACCAGCAAGTCAGTGTGTGTGTATGTGTGTGCACATGTATGTATGTACGATCACAGCATTACCCATTGATCGCCCTTTATACGATCTTCAACCTTTCGCCAAGCACGTGATCAGAGACCATCGTGAATCAAACACGCATACATACAAACACACAACCCCCTCCCACGCAGGGTTAAACCTTATATCTAATCCTTATCTGAACTATTTAAAGCTATTCCCCACGCCCATGATGCCTGACACATCGAACAAAGAGAGTGCAGGAAAGAGAGAGAGAACGTGAGCATTCTTCTGAAGACAGGAGCACGCGCCAACCCAACATCCGATCTGTCGGTCTCCTAAAAACATCCTCTGCCCACGACTCATAACGTTCAATTTCCAGTAATTTCACGAGGGACCAGATTCCAAAGCAACCTAATATCACCCTTGTGGTCATGGAGCTTTGGGGTTAGAATCTAAGATCAGGAGTGCAGGTTTTGGGGTCGTATTGTTTTGAAACATATTGAATGACAACGGAGTGACCAGTTCCCTTTCAAACAACTTGAATGCCTTATGTGGCACTCCGAGTGTAATATAACCTTTATGGCACTTATGAATAAGGCATAGATTGCTAAATAACCCAATCAGGACCATGGCTTTCTTTTAAAAGGAAAAATGAATCATTTGATATTCGCACCAAATCTCTCTTAGCATAGAGTCGAGATTCCCAAGAACCCCGGCATTGGGTACTTGAGCGAGCTCTCGACTGGGAGATAGTCGATGATAATTAGTCTATAAAGTAATGATTAACACTTGGCAGTAAAGTATTTGTGATTGGTGCTCGATTGGACTAGGGCAGCTCGTGATGGGTTGCGTGATTTAGATGGAAACACGAAGGTAAGAAGGAGTCCAAATACGCCATCTTTGAGACGACGTTGTCCATCGTCCACAGAGTTCGTTTTTGAATGAAAAAAGAAGAAAAAAAAAATATATATACAAGGAACCAAAAACCAAAATTCATGGATTGAGTGGTGTACTAACTATAACGTGTTGTTGGAGTATGAGCTATGTTCGTAAGTATCCACCAAAACAGCGCTGAAACAATTGTTTGTTTAAAGAGAAGATGAGATAACTTCATGTATAGGGATGATAGACGGTAAGGCACATGGAACTGCCTAGTGTAGGCCTTATGGTCTCTTGAAGTTTCCTCCATTCTTATGTTATGTTTAATGTTAGGATTGGATTTATTATGGAGGCTGCTTCTGTTAAAGAAAACGATGAGTTGAAAGTGAGGTGTTCAAGTGGACTAAACAAGGTCATCATATTAAGACAACAGGACAGGACTCGCAGTAATGGATTTAAATTGGGCAAATTGAGACTTAAGAAGGAAATAGGCAAGAACTGGTTTACCAATAGAGTGGTCAACGAATGGAATAGACTTAGTAACCATGTAGATAGTAATGGACATGGAGTTGCCTAGTGTAGGCCTTATGGTTTCTTGCAGTCTCCTTCATTCATATGTTCATAAATTGAGTTTCAAGAACTGTTTGGATGTGGAATTCTCAGTCAACCCAAGAAAATTTCCTCCGTTCAGACCTCACTATACAAAAAAAAAGAAGAAGAAAGAAAGAATTTATATATATATATATATATATATATATATATATATATAATAAAATAAAATATGTTGTTGTTATAGAATGTAGTTTACCAGAGTTTCTATCCTATAGGGGACAAAGATTCCAGATCATTGTTACAGTGTGTGTAGATTAAACAAATGAACATAAATCCACAAACTGGTATAGACTGAAAACATGACAGACTCACAATCACAAGAGGCAATCGTAATGTCTAAAGTTGGTAACTAACGACAAAAAAATGATCATTTGAAGACGAAGAGTCCACAGGGGCTGAAGAACATATGGCCGGAGAATCGCAGACCCGCTAAGATGTCCCTTCCATGTCTTTATACACAGTTATGCATGCATGTATGCATGTGTGCATTTATGTATGCATGGCGGTATATATAGTATGTATGTCTTTATCTATGTATGCATGGAGGTATATATAATATGTATAGTATGTATGTGTGCATTTACGTATGCATGTATGTACGATATATGCATGTACGGTACGTACTGCGTGTATACATGTTTGCACAATTATGTATGTATGGATATGTATATATATGTACAATATGTATGTCTGCCTGTATATATATATATGTATGTATAGTATACATGCACGAATATATGTACGTAATGTTACACATGTAAGTTTTGCGGGAAGGAAAACCCGGCCGGTCAATCACAGCTGATATGAAGAAAAAAATCTACATCGGGAATGACTCATTACGTCGACGGGAGGGAGGGTGAGGGAGGGGAAGAGGCTTCGTGCGTGGGGGGAGGGGGGAAGTATTTTTTTTTTTTTTTTTTTTTTTTTTTTTGTAGTGGGAGTGGAATGTCACTCCCACGGGCTTTGTTCGAGATCCCCTGTGATGGGTGTTTATGGGAGACAACACATCTTGCAGGAAATAAAGTGGGATGGTTCACCTTGTCAGAACAGCATGGGACAGCTGACCTCGTTTGCTTCCTGAAACTTGAGGTCAAATCATCGCTGACCTGGAACACCGTTCAAGTCTCCAGTCAACCAAATATTCTTCTGATTCATTTCATAAACTTGTCTGTGGTTTTCTATACGCCGTTAGTGGATTTCATTCTGTTGATAAGAGCCTTCAAGAGTCAAAAGAACCAAATTTGTTTTTTCGGGTGCCTATGGTCTATCTAAATCGATGCACCAATGCGTCCAAAAAGGGCGAGAAATTGTATACCTATACAATTGTGTGTGTGTATATATATATATGATGAAGGTGGAAAAAGAAGTCACGGGTCTAGTTCCGAGTTCCCGTGACTTCTTTTTCCACCTTCATCAACTTGTCACAATGTACCAGCATATATGTATGTATATACATATATATATATATATATATATATATATATATATATATATATATATATATATGTGTGTGTGTGTGTGTGTGTGTGTGTACGTATAATAGGGGAAGCTCGCTGGCTATTCGGATTTGGGCGTCGTTACTTACGGCGAAGGTCGAGGGGATGGGGGTTCGAACCCAGCCACCGGCGAAGTTGAACCAAGGGCATGGTTAATTAATTTCCACGCTACGAAGTCCTCTGTGAGGGCACTGTCCTAGCCTTTCGATAGGGGGAAGTTTGTGACGTTAAACCATATCATCATTATCATCACGTATATATATATATATATATATATATATATATATATGTATATGTATATGTATGTATCATGTGATTGCATTTGGTATAATGCATTGGCTGTTTGCCATCCATCCTGCTATGTCCATTTCAAATCTAGCAGCCATCGGAGACAATGATTTACTTGCTTAGGCAGCTCGACCACATGAACGAAAAGACGCCACCTTTCGACTGGTTCCAGTCGCCTCTTGGCGTGATCTTACGGTAACTCCCACAGCGACGCAACCGGTTGCATGAAACCGGTCGCCCCTTCCCCATATCCAGTGATCACGTGTTCTTCATCTACAGATCTATGTTGCACATCTTCCCTTTGCAACACTGAGACTTACTAAACGAACCTGCAAGGTTACTTACAATTACAACACTTTTGATTTTTTGTCATAGATACATGATAACATACATACACGGAATGTATTAAATATTGGGAAACTTCCATAATTATTCGTGGGGTATCACACTGGGCTTTTCCAGTGCCGACAGTTGAGAGTTCGTTTGAGTGAAAAACGACTTCGGTTACGATATTTTATTTTTCAAATCTCCAAATATCAAATCATCTTTCCGTCATTTATATATATCAAAACTGAATGATGAACTTAGAGATTATAAACCTATACGGATGTTTGACATACTCTTTCAACGTTCATAGAGAAGTCTAGATTTCCGTAAACGAAGTCATATTCTAGTTATTCAGATGAAGGTTGGACGTAGGATGTGTGAGGAAAGATAGCCCAATGTTTAGAACAGAGCCCCAGATAAACCCAAAGTTACCGAGTTCGAGTCCTGATTGTTCCGGTTGGCGTCTCATTGACAAGTGGCACTGCCTGATCAAACTAAGACGCAAGATTCCTGCCACTGACGGACACTAACTAGTGATAACCAAAGCTGCATTTGTCCCGTTTTGTTTCTGATTTGTCTTTACCATCCGTTGCTGGTCTCTCCTAATTGAGAGTACTGGAGAAATTATCATCTTTTTATATTGGTAACGTAAACTTTCTTGCTAACCTTAGTACAAATTAATTATCGTCACGTTTATTCTGAGCTAAAGCATGTTTTTTTTTTATGTTTTTATAAGTATCACCTTTCAATCGTCTACGTATGCCACATCATTCCATCCAAAAAACTCGTAACATTGTGATGAAATATTCTTGAAAACATGTTCTATTTTATATAAAAAAAAGGTCTACTGAGTTATACATTGTCTTCTTTTATTTTCAGGACAGATATAATTCACCATTGGGAAATGTGATTTCCAAATTTCATTCCAACTCGAATATAACCAAGTCTTCTCCGTTCTTCCTTGTACCTGTTGACCGCTTGCGATCCTTGTCTTATTACTTCTACAAGGTTCAGGTAAGAAAAATAAATAATTTCTTCTAGATATATGTTGAAATGAATTAATTTATTCGTCCACAGGTAATACAAACACGTTTTGCTATGGAGGAATGACGCATCACACTTGTCATCCAATTTGGGTAAACGCGTCGATAGATTCTATTAAAATGATCAGCCACGTAATTTGCAGCTCGAAGCATAACATCTCCATTCAAAAACAAAGAATTTGTGCTTAAGATAATCGTTCGACGATCATCGTTGAGCCATGAACGATCATCGTTGAGCGATAATCGCACCGAGTGAAACGTATCTTTAGTATGAAATAATTTTTGTCACGCAGACTGCTGGGGAACATTTAGACATTACAAGGTGACTTTATGAAACACCAATATTCGTTAAAATGTTT
Source organism: Oratosquilla oratoria (assembly GCF_046742065.1). Lineage (NCBI taxonomy): Eukaryota > Metazoa > Arthropoda > Malacostraca > Stomatopoda > Squillidae > Oratosquilla > Oratosquilla oratoria. Next base: position 40,832,680 of record NC_134810.1, on the reverse strand, counting down.
TTTTTACGTAGATTTACTATCAAAATCAAGCATACCTAGAACTAGTAAGTTTTGTTATATTAGTACATACATATACCAAAGGATTTTCCCCCTTACAAGGGAGGTAGCCAAAAAACAAAGGCATAAAAACCATTCCCACCCATTCCATCCCTAATACACTCCACTCCCCTCCACCCTCCCTCTTATCTTGGCACCTCCTGGATGACGGGTCATCCCTGCATCTTGTCCACTGCCCTGGGTCAGAAGCAGTGTCGCAAGACACTGCACATCCACAGCAAGGCAGCTTCATTAAATCGGCGACCCCCCCCCCTCTCCGTCACCCCATGCAGAAAAGGAGAGGACGGGGAGAAATCCCTTCGGGCTGCGTCAAATTTTGCTCACACATACTACCTCACCCCCCCCATCCCCCACCTATTCCACCTCATGCATCATAACACCATCCATATACAACCATTCTCCATTCACCCCTGTCTTCTGTCCTCTCCCGTCCTTCTTCAACAGACATTCCCCTCTTCCCCAAAGCCCCTTTTACCCCATCCATCCATCTCATCCTAGGTCGCCCCCTCATGTTCACTCCCTCCACTTCTGCCTTCCACACCTCTCATATTAGTCCTACATTAAATAACCAAATCAAAGATTTAATCACGACTACCAAATGAAAATGTGTACACACACACACACACACACACACACACACACACACATATATATATATATATATATATATATATATATATATATACATATATAAACATACATATACATACATATATGTATGGATACATAGAGATAAACAAGTAAATAAAACAAAAACAAATAGATACAAAAGTACACGAATAAATACAACAGCGCATGAACAACGATAGGATATAACGAGCTAAGCAGCAGTGTCCATTTTTGTTTTTGTTTCCACACTAGGTGCTGCGCATTGCATGCATGCATGCACTGGCCACTCGTGCATGCATTTACCTTGAATGTAAGCAGAGAAATGCATGAGAAAGACAGAGAAAGGGGGGATGAGAATGAGACAGAGAGATAGAGAGAGAGAGAGGGGGAAGGAGAGAGAAGGAGTGGGAGAGAGAGAGAAAGACAGAGAGAAAGGTGGGGGGAAAGGGAGAGGGAGGGAGGGAGGGAGAGAGAGAGAAAGAGAGAGAGAGATAGTGAGATAGAGAGTGAGGGGAGAGAAAGAGATGGTGAGATAGAGAGAGGAGAGAGACAGACAGACACAGAGAGAGAGAGAAAGAAGTAAAGAGAAGGAGAGAGACAGAAGGAGAGAGATAGATAGAGAGTTAGTAGAGTTACTCTGAAAGGGATTGAAGTCGAGTGTTACGTTACGTTACGTTACGCATTCGTTACGATAACGTCCCCTCCAGACGGCAGTCTGACTGTTGCCAGGCGAATCTATTCGGCTTTGGGTGGATCCTGGTCCTTCTTTCGGGGGACTGGATGAGTGAGCTTCTTCCATAGAACCAGGAGGTCCTTCATCTCTCCCTGACTGTTTGCCAGATTCCGATAGGTTGTGTGTGTGTGTGTGTGTGTGTGTGTGTGTGTGTGTGTGTGTGTGTGTGTGTGTGTGTGTGTGTGAGTATTTACCTAGTTGTATTATACGGGAAAGGAGCTATGCTCGTGGCGACCAGTCTATGTATCTTTCAGCATCAAGTGTGTGTGAGTGTGTGTGTGTGTGTGTGTGTGTGTGTGTGTGTGTGTGTGTGTAATAATAGTAATGATAATAATAATGATGTGATGTGATGTGATATGGTTTAACGTCACAAACTCCCCCCTATCGGAAGGCTAGGACGGTGCCCTTCCCAGAGGACTTTGTAGCCTGGAATATAATGAACCATGCCCTTGGTTCAACTTGGCTAATTGTAGGACTAGATGTGTGTGAGTGTGTGTGTGTGTGTGTGTGTGTGTGTGTGTGTGTGTGTGTGTGTGTGTGTGTGTGTGTGTGTGTGTGTGTGTGTGTGTGTGTGTGTGTGTGCGTGCGTGTGCGCGCAGGGGTCGTTCACTGTTGCTGTGCTTTAAACGGTCACATGCCTGAGGTTTCCCTGATCGAAAAAAGTCGCCACGACTCTCCCCCAGCGACTGACGAACGCGCGGCTCGTGCGGGACCGGAAGTGACGCGTGACTCTGTTGCCAGGCCAAAGATGGCGTCCGTGGCGACAGCTTCTCGCATCTCTTACAGAGACGTCCGGGGTTCTCAGCCAATCTTCACGCATAGCCCGTACTTATGCACTTCTGTTCTTTAACCTCCTGGAGGTAACTTCAACGCTAACTTTAATCGTTTTGCATCCACTATATGCTAGTGGCTTTTGGTTAGTGGCCCCTTTTATTGACACTTGTGCCCCAATAGGGTTCCATAAACCACAGGTTGAGAACCAATACTCTAAGTAATGGCCCCCAGCCGCTGCTTACGGCGGATCTGAGATGACGTCAGATGTCTTCCGTGGAGCTCATGAACTCACCGTAAAAAAAAAAAAAAAAAAAAACTTGGGTCAACATGAGGGTAAATTTGGGTTCATTTATAAGTACTACAGTTGGGGGGGGGCGCCGTCCACGAAGCTGTAAGTACTTTTCTTTTTTAAGGAAGACAATTTACAATGTAAGCAATTCCTTACCTCATTTTCCTCCAGCATATCACTCTTCCCCGAAAGCTGCGGACTGCAAATCTGCTCCAACAAGTCGGAGGAAAAATAGCCCAGTGTGATACCGCTTCCTTTCACTGTGTTGAATAAAATCGCCTGACGACAGTAAGAATAACCAAATAAAGACCCAAGCATAAGAAAAAGTTATCTAGTTCCGTGTTAATTCTAGACCAGTTAATTCTAGATTCGAGTCCTCTTCTTCCTCCACCTTACTGAACTTATCGCAAAGTCTCATCAATTCAAAGCATATCTAGGCCCGGGATGTGCGGTTTGGGTGTTTTTATATATATGCATATTATCACAAAGCTATCCTCAGCAGTTGATAATAGGCTCAGTTTGCGGTCGTTCGCTGCAGACTACTGGCGCCGATGTCTAGCTGTGCGGAGTACGGGACCAAAACCACCAAGGTTGCACATTACCATTGCGGTTAGAATTCCTTCTCTTTTTCCATCGTCGTCGTCGTCGTTGTTGTTGTTACATAGACAAACGACCAGGAAGAGACCTATTGGTCTTTACATGGCTGTCTATGTACGTAACCTAATCTTGATGATGATTTCATCAGGAGGTCGGGACGGTGCCCGTTACAGTGGACTTAAGCGTGGAATTTAACGAATCATGCCCTTTGTTCAACCTCGCCGGTGGCAGGGTTCGAACCATCATCACCTCGACCTGTGCCGCAAGTAATGACGCTCTAATCCGCTCGGCCAGCGAGCATCATATAATCACTTTTTTTTTTATAGCAAATTATTCTAGTTTTTGTTGTCGGTGAAGATGAAAGGGATTCATTAACGTAGAATTTTGTTAGGCTTACTTGTGCCTTGGGACACGGCCTGACGTCGGTTAGGAATCGTTCCTGGATCGGGTTTCGTACTGCCACCACCACCACTCCTCCTCCTCTGAGTGCGCGCGTCCGCGCATGCGTCCTATTAGACAGCATTGGTCTATCTCTGCCGTCACTCTTTTACGCTAATGAAATACAATCTTGGGGCCCACTGCGCGCGCACGCACACACACACACACACATAAATACACACGCACACACACACATACACACGACTAGGTGGCGCGGTTGGTAGAGTCTCCGACTGTCACAACGGCGGTCCGGTTTCGAATCCTGCTCAGGGCTGAACTAATTTTAGTACCGCTGCGCTTCGAGTCGTTACTCCAACTCTCGTGGGCGGGGAGTTGGAAGTGTGTGTGCGTGTTAGGTCAAAGCATTACCCATAGATCGGTCAGACGAGTTCTGAGCACTCTTCCGGGAGGGAAATAGCTGTCGATCACGAGTACAGCACGTGATCCAAAAGACCAAGGTGAATATACACGCAGGCACGCAAACACACACACGCATACATACACACGCGCGCGCGCGCACACACACACGCATACATACATGCATACACACGAACGCGCGCGCACACACACACACACACACACACATGGCTCGACGGCGCAGTGGCAGCGTTCGCAACAGCTACTACGGCGGTCCGAGTTCGAATCCCGCCCAAGGCTGAAATAATTGATAATTTCAGTATCGCTGCGCTGCGGGTCGTTACTCCAACTCTCGTGGGAGGGGAGTTGTGTGTGTGTGTGTGTGTGTGTGTGTGTGTGTGTGTGCGCGAGGTTACAGCATTACTAATAGAGCTCTGAGCTCTCATCTGGGAGGGTAGTAGCTGTCGATCACGAGTCCAACACGTGACCCAAAACCATGGTGAATCACACAGACATGGGGAGTTGGGAGTGTGTGCGCGTGTAAAGGTCACAGCATTACCCACAGATCGGTCATATATGGACTCTGAGCTCTCTTCCGAGAAATAAATAGCTGACGATCACAAGTCTAACACGTGATCCAATACCATGGTGAATACCATAATGAATACACACACACAAACACAATTGACATCGAATACCATTTGATATGCTGGATAGGAGTAGATCTTGTTAACCATCACATTCTTATCGGCTGTAACCTAAATATATTCATTCATTTCGCCTCCAAGGTATTATCCAGGTGTAGAAAATCCCTCCGGGTTCTTTAACTAAATAAACAAAATACAGTGGAATATTCTTTTCACACACACAAAAAAAAGTATATATATATTTTACTTAATATCAGGGGAAACTTTCTAGTACTGAGGGTGGAAAAGCTCAGTATAGGATGTTGAACCTTTATATATATATATATATATATATATATTTATATATATATATATATGTATATATATATATATATATGTATATATATATATATATTTATGTGTATGTATATACAGTGCGTCACTGAGAGGAAAGGGGTCAACATCGCGAGGTTCTTATCAGCCATTCGCCCAGATGACCTAAAAAATATGATATGCATAGCAACGCATTGATAATAATGCATGAATCCTATACAAAGCTGCCTCACAATCCACACACACACACACACACACACACACACACACACACACACGACTCGTGGCGCAACTGCCACTAAGGTGATCCCGGTTCGGATCCCGCCCAGGGTTGTAATAATTTCAGTATCGCTGTTCTGCGAGTCGTTGCTCCAACTCTCGTGGGCGGGGAGTTGGATGTGCGTGTGAGGTCACAGCATTATCCATAGATCAGTCATATACAGTATATAAGCTCTGAGCTCTTTTCCGGGAGGGTAAAGCTGTCGATCAGGAGTCCAACACGTGATCCAAAACCATGGTGAATCACACACACACATACACAGTCCACATTGACCACAAAATGTACCTTTCGCTCATTGCGATTCTCACTCAACGATGATCGTTAAACGATTATCTAGAACACTAATTCCTTGTATTTGAATGATGGGCCTGTTTTGCTTCGATCTGCAAAATACTAGGCTGATCGGTTTAACCGAACCTACAAACAACGCGCTTACCCAAAATAGGATGCCAGGTAGTAGGATGCGCGTCACACGCCATAGGCTATGGTACGATAATAATTGATTAATTAATAACACCGAGGAAAATATACATTTAGTCTCAAATTCTATCTCCACCCATTGTAAAGACGGTGATCTTGGTCACTACTAGGCGTCTCTTGGCGTGTGCATCTCATTTCGAATATACAGCCGGAAGGTAGCGAGATTAGAGACTTGACTAAACGCGGTTAACAATGCACTGAAGGTTAATCTCGTTGGAGCAGCATGCTAGTTATCTAACCCCCCCGTTTTCGTGGAACTTAACCTCATTATCTCCTGATCTGGTTTACGGGGACAAGTTCCCATTGGTTTAAGATAATTTCTGGTGATTTTAGTGCCAATAGCCTACACGCACGCACGCACATACATACATACACACGCACGCACACACTACACGACTCGGTGGCGCTGTTGGTAGAGTCCCTGACTGTCACTCCGACGGTCCGGGTTCGAATCCTGCTCAGGGCTGAAATAATTTCACTATTGCTGCGCTTCGAGTCGTTACTCCAACTCTCGTGGGCGAGAAGTTGGGTGTGTGCGTGCGTGTAAGGTCAAAGCATTACCCATAAGGTCACAGTCTTACCCATAGCTCGAGCCATATACGAGGTCTGAACTCTCATCCCTGGGGATGGAGGGTAATAACTGTCACTCACAAGTCCAACACGTGTTCCAAGCCTATGGTGAATCACAGCAAGCAAACAAGCGAGGGAGAGAGCGAGAAAGGGAGAGAGAGAGAGAGAGTTAACGCCAGCCAAAGTTATTCGGAAAAGGTGCCTGAAGACTTGTATGAACACAATGAATTGTGAAAAAGAAATGCAATCGAGACGTAACAGTAGACTGAAGTACTTTGATTTATTTATTTATTTATTACGGTAAAGAGGTTACGGTGATGGGTGGGAAGGGTTGAATAAAAAATAATGTCGTGAAAATTCGACAAATGATTCCAGGTCGTTCCTATTGTACGGTCACGTTTAGTACAACGGTAACGTTCTTGCTTTGTGGTAAACATGCACTAGGTCACACCTTAGTGGCAGATCTTCTTAAAAAAAAAAAAAAAAAAAAAATATATATAAATAGATATATATATATATATTATCAAGGCTTTCAACGTTCTTAAAAAAAAAAAAAAAAAAAAAAAAAAAAAAATATATATATATATATATATATATATATATACATATATATATATATATATATATATATATATATATATATATATATATAAATGATCAAGGCTTTCATCGCCTCCATTTTTTGTCCTCATCCGCACCTCCTTCCCCTTCCTGAAGAGAATCCCCTGACACTGTCCATAAAAAAGAATTAAAAGTACGTTATTTCCATATCACTGCATCAAGGAGTGAAATGTCAATGATAATATTCATTCGGTGATCTTACACCGTGAGACGCTACGCAGTCGCTCCAGGCCTATTGGAAGGAAAAAATCACACACATACACACACACAAACACGTTCATCTAAACTAGCTAACACTTGTAATATTTTAGAAATCATTTAACCAAGCTAAAAGTATATGGGAATAAAAACTAGGTATGATAATTAGAAAAGAGATGGAACATACAAACATACACACACACACACACACACTCGCATATAAAGGTACCCAAAATCATTCATTTACATAGTCTTACATTTATATACAAGTTGATACAAAACGAAAATTAATAAGTAGATTAATAGATAAACAAATAAATACATAAAGAAATAAATTAATAACAAATGATATATAAATGTATAAGGATAGACTAAATAAAGATAGATAAAAACCAAACGAATGAACAAATGAAAAGACGCACGGAAACACGAAAGTAATCAAGACACAAACACATGTTCGGACGTTTGGTCCCCAGCGAGCATTCACACCCTCGACTGGCGCCACAGCACGCCGCCGTGTGTTGTCCCAGTCCCTGGTGGCGTGGCAGACACACACACACACACACACACACACACACACACACACACACACACACACACACACACACGCTTGTTTGCTAGCTTACGGTGGTACGTTGGTGATCGACAACGACAGTGCTCCGGTGAAGTGTGATGGTTATTAATGATGCTGGTTGGTGATGCTAAGGACCTTTGCACTAATTGCGAGCGGGGGTGACTGTGGTGCCCATTTCTTGACCCGCATATCATTCCACACTATCGGGCAAGTCAGCTCTGGAGCAGGTGGAAACTCTATTATTGAGCTGATGTCTTTTTGCCGCGCGCGCACGCACACACACACACACACACACATATATATATATATATATATATATATATATATACGCACACATTCACTCACGTGCACAGACGCGCGCACGCACACACACACACACACACAGATGGCCAGTGGTACTTTTTTTTTTTTTTATAGAAATACTATGATTACGATCCTGACTGGAACAATGAAAACGTTATTGATATTTTTGTGGTTGACAGTAACATCACCTGATCAAGGCATATCAACCTTGTTTTTTATACTAATTGTGATTCGATTGTGGATTTGTATCAGCTTGAAAATCTTAGCATGATGAAGATTAATGAGGTAATGCATTGTGCCCCCCCTGCCCTCGTTTCGTTTCCCGTTTTCTTTGAAACCTGAAAATGTCTTAATAGACGAAAACGCTCCGTCATCTGACTTCCTTGTTTCCTGCAAAATTGCTAGCTGCGCCTCTATTGTGATTCGTAAATGTATATGCCAATGTGTATATATATATATATATACATATATATACATATATATATATATATACATACATATGTATATATTAATGTGTGTGTGCATATATATCTATACGTATATGTATATCTATATATATATATATACATATATATATATATATATATGTGTGTGTGTGTGTGTGTGTGTGCGTGTATGTGTGTGCATGTATATCTATATGCGCTCTAAACGTATGCGTATAAATATATGTATATATGTGCCTGACAACTTCTCAAATTAAAACGAGAAGACTCACATCTACAGACTTCCCCCAAGACATCATGTAGGGTCTCTTAGAGTCTTAAACAAAAACTCCTAGAGCCTCTTGAGGGAAGGAATGACATCTGGAAGCCCTCAAGGAAATTGAATTTCATAAAAAAGGGCAGGACTCGCAATGATGGATTTAGATTGGATAATTTTAGATTTAAGAAGGAAATAGGCAAGAAATGATTTACCATTATGGCGGTCAACGAGTGGCGTAGGATTAGAACGCTGAAACTATTGCTTGTCTTAAGAGGTCATATAAATTTATGGATGGGGATAACTGGTGGTCATGGACAATGGAACTGCCCAGTGTAGGCCTTATGGTCTCTTGCAGTCTCCTTCATTCTTATGTTCTTAAATGAAATTTACTTCACAATGTTCAGAAACTCGTACCAAGACCCTTCGGACTATCGTAGTAAGATGTACAACTACAATGTTCTCATTACATGGAACTTCACACGTCTATGACTTCCTGTAGCCCTATCAGCCTTCCGGTACTATTGTAGGTCTCCCTTGTGGCCTCACAAGGATTCTGTAGTTCTGCTGATGCTCAGCTCACAGGACATGAGTAAATATCCTGTGAACCAGTTATCTTTGGGGGTCATTGTCCAAACGCAACCCTTTTACTGTCACTGACGGTTTATGTACTTTGTTATGGTTACCGTAAAGCAATTTCAATCAACTAGAGAAACTTTTTTTTCAGAAAAAGGATTCAAATTCATCCACAGGTTAGGTGGATTATAATTGCTCCTTAGGAAAAAGTATTTAGGTATAGATAGGTTAAAACAATCTTTAGCTATGGTTAAATGGGGGTAAGGTTGCGCTTACATATCCCAACTCCTTGCTCAAGGTGTGTGTGTGTGTGTGTGTGTGTGTGTGTGTGTGTGTGTGTTTTGTATGCGTGTGCGAGTGTATGTGACCAAGGTGGAAATGGCACTAAAATGAGCGTTTCAAATGGGTTAAATTAAAGCCAAGTGATTATAACTGATAATGATGATGCACAAGAAAAAATAATACAAAGCCATTAACTTAAAAAAAAAAAAAAAAAAAAAAAAAAAAAAAAAAAAAAATCACATAACATTCTCGGGTTCTGAGCGAGACCAACAACGCACGAATTACTGGACAAGGGAGGACAATCACCGGGGAAAAAAAAATCTAGGTGACAATAACAAACTATCAGCTGACGATGGAAAGGGGAATGGGTGGATGGGTGATTCTGACTGTCTGACCCAGACAGCATCCGAGGCGCTCCGAGCCACGCTGACAGCTCCCTGACAGTCTCCGGATGACGATGGTGATAGCAGGATCCGGGTATGTGTCTTCTTCCGGGCGAGGTTGAGCAACGACCAACCGGAAGGCCCCAGACGATAACGGTCGCGGCCTTCATTCAAATTCAAACTGCCTTGAGATAACGGTCGGTCGAGAAGGTTTTGCCCTTCCCGTGTCCGGCCAACAGCCTCTGCACTTGGTGCAAGTTCTGCACCAGATGACGACTCTTCCAAATCCCAGACTCAGAAGAATCCTAAAGAGAATCCCAAAGGATTCTATTTTCATATTGGGGATAAAAGATTATCAGGAGTCAGATTGGTCCACTATTATCTGCTAACGGTCAACTTGAATATTCGAGTGAAGGCATGTGTGATGTTTTAAACAACTATTTTACCTCAGTATTCGTAAACGAAACACCTAAATGAAGACTGTAGTTTAGGGGAAACTTACTACTGTAAATATAGCAAAAGAAAAAAAAATAAACATAAAGAAAAATCAAAGTTAATAAAACACCAGATTTAGATAAACTACAGCAATGGTCTGAAAAGTGACTAATGAAATTTAACCCAAGTAAATGTAAGGTTATGCACATAGGTAGAAGTAGCAAAAAGTACGATTACAAGTGATTTGGAAAATCGTTAACAAATGAAACGACGCACGTAATCATTAGTAATGATCACAAATCATCTAAGCAGTGTATTTCTACCTCAGAGAAAGCGAATATGATTCAAGGATTGAGTACGCCATTTTTGTTTTAAAGTCCGTCTGTCATTAACAAGCTATAAATCGTTAGTTCGTCCACATTTGGAATATGCTGTTTTCGAGTGGTCACCGAATTTCATTACACCGACAGAAAAAAAACAAAAACAAAAACAAAACTCAGGGGTGATTTGATACAGGTCTTTAAGATTCAAAAGTGACGCAATTTTCAAACCGAATGCGAATTAGACAAAAAATAATGGTCTCAAGAATTATATTTGATTTGGGAATGGATAGAAACAACTTCGCCAACCGTGTAGTTAATGAATGGAATAAACTTCCTGCAGAGGCAGTGCAATGTAGTACAGTTCGAAGTTTTAAGATTCATTTAGATAAACACCTAAGCAATATGCTGTAATGCCTGTCATTTATTTTATTCTATTTATCTATTTATTACAATCTATTTTTTTCTGTATTTTTATTGTTACTTATTATTATAACCGATAATTTTTTTGTGACAGTTGCATGTAGGATCCGAACCCGCTGTACTCGGCCATCCGTAAATTACCTTCCCAGTGCCCTAACCACTGGCCGAGTACAGCGGGTTCGGATCCTGCATGCAACTGTCACAAAAAAATTATCGGTTTGATGTCGCTGCGATTAGCGAATTACTCTCATTATTATTATACACTATCATTAATAATATGTTTTTTTTATCATTATGTATCAATTATCTGTTTGTTGTTTTTCATTATCTGTTTATTTATTTTATTTATTTATTTTTCGCATCCGACTTAGTTACGGACCAAAAGGTCTCCTGTCGGCATGTGATCCTCTGTAAAATGCCCATCCACGCATTCCACAAACCACACTCACAACCTTTGATTTTCAGGGCAAAATATTAAACAATCAGAAATCACTACAACTTTATTTATTTATTTATTTTAGCACTGAACACAATTTCGGTCGCACTATCACTGTTTGACAGGACCCATAGATAGTCTCGGAAGATTGACTGACTTGTTCGTGATTTATTTATTATTATTATTGTTGTTGTTATTACACACTACATATTATCATTATTGAAATTATTATTAATTTTCTTATAACTATTATTATTATCATCATCATTATTATTATTATAATCATTATTACATCATCATCATTATTATTATTATTATAATAATCATTATTACTATTATTATCACTAGTATTATTGTTATCACCATTATTATCTTTATGTTATTACCAGTATTATTATCATTGAAATTTATTACTATTATATTATTATTATTCATGTAACTATCATCATTAGATACTCGCGTGTACACAAACATCTGAGGCCGCGCGCGCGCGCACACACACACACACGGGGTACACGAGCACAAGCATAATAAAACAAGCACTGAGCTCTCCTCTGAGAGGGAAATAGCTGTCGATCACGAGTCCAACACGTGACCCAAGACCATAGTGAATCACACAAGAATTCATCCTTACCAGAAAACCCCAGCCTACGCTGGGATTAGCCCAATCATTGCTTTGGGTGCTTACGCACGAAGTGGTGTAACCGTAGCTTGACCAATGGTAGCCATACCCCCCCCCCGGCCTCTCACCATCGATTGTACCTTCCCGTTATGCATCGAGTAAGACGATATCAGCCATACATATACAGTACATGAGCCAGGACAAGTCATCTACTGCGCAGAAGTCCATATTGTTTGTTTTCTTTCTCTCTCTCTCTATCTTTGTATCTATTTACTTATCTCTGTCTCCCTCCCTAACTCTCTTCCTCTCTCTCTCTCTCTGTGCATCTATCTCTCTTCCTCTCTTTGTCTTTTCCTCTCTCTCTCTTTGTATCTGTTTATCTATCTATCTCTGTCTCCCTCCCTATCTCTCTTCCTCTCTGTCTCTCTCTCTCTCTCCCTATCTCTCTTCCTCTCTCCCTCTCTTTGTATCTACAGTGTATTTATCTATCTCTCTTCCTACCCCCCCATCTCTCTTTCTCTCTTTTTGAGCGGTCGTTTGTTCTTGTTTAACATAACCATCCCTGACATCGATCGTCTCACTCGATAGCCTCTTGCTGATTTCCTAATTACAGAACCGGGGTAGAATGTCCCTCGCGCATGAGGATAAATGTCCGCCCGGAGACCCACTCCGAAATACCTCCACGGAATTCGATCAACCGAAAGAATTAAGTGTTGGATTTAAAAAAAAAAAAAAAAAAAAAAAAAAAAAAAAAAAAAAAAAAAAAAAAAAAAAAAAAAAAAAAAAAAAAAAAAAAAAAAAAAAATGGAATTGGGTGATTCTTAATAGGGTTTGATATTTCTTAATGGGTTTGGATTCTTAAAAAAATGGGATTGGGTAATTCTTGATAGGGTTTGATCCTTCTTAATGGGGTTGGATACCCCTTAAAGGATTCTAATCCTCTTACAAGAATCCAACCCTGAGGGGTTCAATCTCATCAGAAAGTTTCCAAACCCCTCGACGGCGACAGCCTTGACTTTGCGCCCCATGCCGTTTTCTTTGATCACCTTTCGCGGCGACTTCCCGTTTTCGTATTTATGGCATCTGCCGCCAGGCGATTTTATTAAGACCGGGGTCAGGGGGACGGGGAGAGGCTCGATGTGATTCAGAATAAGCCAACACGGCGACTGAACAAAAGATGAAGAAGAAGAAGAAGAAAGAGAGATAGAGATAGAGAGAGGGGAAAGCAGGTAAGAGAGATTGAGAGAGAGGGGAAAGCAGGTAGAGAGATTGAGAGAGAGAGAGAGAAAGAGAGAGAGAGAGAGAGAGAGAGAGAGAGAGAGAGAGAGAGAGAGAGAAAGAGAGAGAGAGAGAATAGGAGAAAGAGAGAGAGAGAGAGAGGGAGAATAGGAGAAAGAGAAGGAGAGAGGGATAGGAAGGGAGGAAGAAGGTATAGAATGATAATGAGTGCATGCCCTCAAGCTTCGGTGTCGCCGGGCTATGTGACGTAACTTGAGCCCCGAGGCACTGTGAAGGCACGTGCTGCTGGCACCCCCCCCCCACTACCTCCCCGACCTCGTCTGGCACTCTTAACCCCCCCTTCCCCCCCTCCCGTCGTGGCACTCCTGGGCCTGTTTCCTCCCTAAACACCCCTAAGAGGACCTTTTCTCCCATGGCACCTTCAACCAGCGGATGTGTAACATTTTTGACTTCGTTTTGTCGTCAAGTGGTAAGGGACTCTCTTCTCCTCTTCTTCTTCTTCTTCTTTGGGCACTCTGCTTTGGCACCCGACGCTTTCCCCTCTGATCGCCAAGGTCCTTCCTCAGGTACGTTTTTCTCGGTGCGATTAATTAATTAGCATCCTACCATACCCAATGGCGTATGACGCGCATCCTACTACCTGGCATCGTATTTTGGGTAAGCGCCTTGTTTGTAGGTTCGGTTCAAATGATCAGCCTCGTGATTTGCAGCCCGAAGATAAAAAGACCCACTAAAAACAAATAATTAGTGCCCTAGACAATCGTTTGATTATCATCACTGAGCCATGAACGATCATTGTTGAACGATAATCGTACCGAGGGAAAACGTACCTTTATATTACCATCAAGAACTCCTCATCCCGTTTTTTGTTTGGAACTTCTAACTCCTTTTCTGTAATACTTCAAATTCTCTTTTTCTTTCTCTTGGCATCTGGAGAGACGTTACAACACCTCCATGGCATGATATCTTGCCTATCTCCCCCTCCTCTTCTTCTTCTTCCTCTTCTTCGTTTCTTAGTTCCCTCTCCCTCAGCTCTTTGTACTCCCTTTTCTGCCTGAGCCCCCAAAAACTCCCATCCGGGACTCTCTCCCACTCCACCTTTCCTCCTCCCGGAAATTTCTTGATATTCTGGAGTCCAGCATACTCCAGCATTCTCGATGACGTCATTGTTTCTTCCACCATCATTGTTCCATTTTCCCTTCTGGAACTGATGTTCACATTTCCTCCTGCACTGTCGTGTTTGTTTGCGTTTTCTTCTTTAGCCAAAATCTCAAGTTTCCCCTTCCTCGTTTTCAAACAATTTTGCTCATGTAGCTTCACTTTTTCAATGGTAAAGTGTGTGGTACAGTGGTAACGTCCTTGTTTTGTGGTAAGTAGTCACACATCCAAGGGTTCGAGTTCCTGTGGCAGAATTTGTTAATTATTATACTATATATATATATATATATATATATATATATATGTGTCATCCATGAGGACCTAAGGTGCTTTTGACTTAGCAACCTTCCTTATAAAGGGGAAAAACTCTTGGTATATAGATTGACACACACACACACACACACACACACACACACACACACACACACACACACACACACATATAGATATATATATATATATATATATATATATACATATATATATATATATATATCTATATATATATATATACATACATATATATATATATATATATATACATACATATATATATATATATATATATATATATATATATATATATATATATATATATACACACATGGCAACTCTAACGTAGAGACACTCACTATACCAATCCACTGAAGAAGAGACTAGAGAATCGAAATCGCGATCTGGAAACACAGATGACCTTTCACGGAGAACTCATCCCAGATCTCAATAGAGACAGTAAGACCACCAGAACTAGCAATCACATTTAACTCAACTTGTTTAAGAGAAAATCTCCTGCCCATTTATACATACATACATACATACATACATATATATATATATATATATATATGTATATATATATATATATATATATATATATATATACATATATATATATATATATATATATATATATATATATATATATACTGTATATATATATATACATTGTACCCGGAACAAGTCCAGTCCTTATGATCACGGGTTGTACATGAGGTCGCGTGCAACCTATAGTATCTTGCCCAGCGGTGGCCGGGGTCCTTGTACTGTCTGTTGGAGCTGTACTAGTTGCACCGATTTTATCTTCACGAGTAACAGGTTGTTGTACAGTAAAAGCTTGGTTCGTCTTTTTTTTCATTCCTTGATGTCAACTAAGGACATACAAATGTATGGAAATGTTCTTTTGGGTGGGTTTGTTGAAAAAATATAGGTGTATGCAGAATTACACAAATCAATTGTTAATTTTTTTTTGACACCCCACCCCGACATACAAATGCACCCCCCACACGTACACTCATGCAATGAACATGTACACACACACACACTATACAAGATTTTAAGAACAAACTGGATGCGGAGATACAAAAGCGGGTCACTCCGAGCATAGCTGTCGTCCCGTAAAATACAACTAGGTAAATACACACACACACACATATATATATATATATATATCACCAGAGGCTATTAATCAATCTATTTCAATAGTTTATTTTTACACTATTCCATGAAACTATCCGCAGAGTCCACAGTTCGGCTCCATACAGTAACATTTTTTTTTCACTATCCTCCCCACCA
The DNA here is from genome assembly GCF_046742065.1 of Oratosquilla oratoria. Taxonomy (NCBI): domain Eukaryota; kingdom Metazoa; phylum Arthropoda; class Malacostraca; order Stomatopoda; family Squillidae; genus Oratosquilla; species Oratosquilla oratoria. The sequence goes on along the minus strand of NC_134810.1, from coordinate 40,816,696 downwards.
TCCTCATTCTGAATATAACGTTTCTTACCCTCTAGTCATCTTATTGCTTCAGTGCTTCTTCCTAGCACCCACCACCGTCATTAAATACATAAGAATGAAGTAGACTTCAAGGGACCATAAGGTCTACACTAGGCAGTTCCATGTCCCTTGTCACTTATCATCCCTCTCCATACACTCATCTAACCATCTCTTAAAACAAACGATTGTTTCAGCACTCACTACGTGGTTATTATACCATTCTTCCATTCGCGACTGTATCCGGTTACATGTATGTGATAATGACAAACTCGGGCAATTGCTCGTTAGATATGTGAGCGAGTTGGCTTCTGATTGTGTCAACGAAGAGATGCCAAAATGTCTGTGTTGTTATCGTTGGAACAGGGCAAAAATTACTGTCAGGATGATATTTTTGTATTGTCATCCATTCTTGTTCATTAAAGCAGCATCAGTGTAAAGATGAGTATTTTCATATTACCCAGAGACAAAATTTTGTTACACTGATGTTGAATCAACAAAATACTGACAAACTAGAATTTAGATTTTCTAATAAGGGTGCCGGGGACTTCTGAAAGGCTTGGCAAGGGTCCCTCGAGCCAGAAAAGGTTGGTAACCACTGTATTAAGTTAACATGCCTTTTCCCCAATCCCCTTGTGTCAATGCGATATTCACTGTCTTCACAATTGTGTACGTACGCTGACGCATGCATCGTTTTGTAGTACTTACACATACGTCAGTATAGACGGGTATACATTATCAAGACGTATTTTCTGTTAATATATAACGTAATGTCACGTATCCCTTTCAACAACTTTGTGATAAAAGAATATCCGGAGTGGATAAGCGATACATGTCAACGAAACAATATCCCTTCTGATCTAATATGGCAAACGCCGACAACATAGTTACAGTATACACCACGTGAAGAAGAATCCTTTATCAAATTTACAACGTTTCACTTGATGAAACTTTTTCAAGTACATAGATGTAGAATACGATCTCTAAGTTATCTATACATCCATTCATCATCTATTTCGAGATGTATAAATAGCTTAGACACTGTATTCTAAGTTTATGTATTTGAGAAAATCTTGAAAAAAGCTATATATTGTGTTTCTTTTTTTATCAAATTTTCATCGGATCAATTTCCTTTCTGCCTTACTAAAGCGAAGAAAAAATAGGAAAGAAGTAAAAAGCACTATTCAGAAACTATAAAAAAATATATATATAGTCATCGACATACTATATCCTAAGTCCTCATCAGTTTAGGATTAGACGTTGTGAACAAGAATGTTGTCTGATAAATGTCCAAGTAAGAGATTAATGTTGAATGTTACCCGTGATGTTTCCTCGTCTCTGTCGTAAATGACAACGATGACTATTAGCATATCTCCACATCTTTCTTTTTTTTCTTTTCAAATTCCTATCTCGTTAACAACTAGTACTGAATGTTGTGTAAAAAGGATAATGGGATATTACTCCCTAATTCGAGCAAATACAGTTAGTAACATCTGTCTCTTCACTGGATGCGAAAACACGATTCGTCTCATTACTCTTGTGTTTTTACCGGTTACCATTTTGCCCTTTCTACAATTGCAGGATTTCAAAGAAAAATATGACAATCAAAAGCATCACAATATCGTTAGGTACAGTAGTCATTCATTGACGACTGATAGAGTATAGGTTCTTCTTATCAATAATGATTCAAAAATCTTACATACAGGTGATAGTTCCCATTGTAGCGTTGGCGTTGTTTGTTACTGTAATTGGTGGTAATGTGCTGCTAGTGCTTACGAGTGATAGTGAGTGCGCTGTTGACTAAGTTAGGGTCGACTGCGATGACTCCGGTACTGCAAATGGTATTTGTGATGTCGCCCTTCTTTGTTTTGTGTCGTATCAGGATCATCATGCTCTTACAGCGCTCATTTCGATGATTTCCTCTGTGGCGCTGGTAACCATGGTGATCAAAGTTCTCGTTATTTATATAAAGCTAAGCATCTGTCATTTTTTTTATTCTGTTAATTCCATTCAGCACGCATTTTAATAAAAACTGGTATTTCATCGTCTTAATAACACATGCACACAAATACATACTCACATATATATATATATATATATTTATCATACATATACACTGAATGGTTCCCAGTGATCAATTTTTTTTTTTCAACCACAAATCACTTTTAATTCCATGCCATCGCAGTCGAGACTGAAGAATCGCTCGATGGAGGCATTCGTTGGAAATTGAAACGTGGACGAGCCGAGGATTCGAACCCAGCTAACCCGTAACAAAGTTACAGTGACTTAAACCAATACGCTATTATATATACGTGTGTGTATTCGTTCACATACACGTGCACACACATATGGATTGTTGCAGAACATTATTTTTTTCACTATATGAACAAAGAGATCATGATAAACCTCATAGAAATCCAAATCCGCTCAAGACTGGAACATTCATCAGTGGTATAGTTCCCACACAGAGCGAAATATATAAACATTATCGACAGGATACAAAGGGTAGCAAACAAAATGGCTACCAGCCTGGCAGATAAGCTATACGAGGAGAGAATAAAACATTGGATTTGTCAACAATGACAGATCGAAGAGAAAGAGGTGACTTGATTAGAGTATTCAAGTCGTTCAAGTGTATAGACTATACTTAGAGAAGAGACCTCTTGATTAGGGACCAAGAGGCTTCAAAAGGTCATGAGAACAAATTGATAAAGACAAATGTCGAAAGGATGTCAAGCAGTATAAGAAGATATTTTAGTCTAAATTGTACATGAATTTAAATCTAGATATGATCACTGGAGAATAGAGAAATAGAGCCAAAGCACCATACATGAATTTGAAACTAGGAATTATAATGAAATGGGAGATTATGAGACACATACACACACACACACACAACTCGTGGCGTACTTGGTAGAGGTTCCGGCTGCCACTACGGCGGTCCGGGTTCGAATCCCGCCCAGGGATGAAATCATTTCAGTATCGCTGCGCTGCGGGTTGTTACTCCATCTCTCGTGGGCGGGGAGTTGGGTATGTGTGTGCGTGTAAGGTCACAGCATTACCCATAGATCGGTCATATATGAGCTCTGAGCTCTCTTACGGGAGGAAAATAGCTGTCGATCACGAGTCCGACACGTGATCCAAGACCATGGTGAATCACACATACACACAAGCCAAGTACAGGTTTTTCTTTTATTCCAACTGGCGTCAGGCTAATCTTACTCATTTCCGTTGCTCAGTTGTTATCCCTCTGTTAATTGTTCCCTTTCGTTTCCTTGTGTCACTTTTACTTTTATTCAAACAAACCTTAGCTAAACCGTGGTATAGCTCGTGCTTAGCTAACTCGCCCCAGACTCCTCCCTCCTGCAAGAGGCGGAGGAAGGTCCTCAGCAGACGCAAGGAGGTCCCCGGAAGGCAGTTCGAATCCCGCGGGTTCTCCTCTCCAGCAGACACTCCTCCTCTCCTCCTGGCGCCTCGCTCCCACCGGACATACCAGAAGCGTGTCCCTTTGATGTCCGTGTTGGGTGTGAATGTGGGCGGGGTGGTGCTGAGGGCGTGGGCGTAGTAGGTGGGATCTGGAGGCTCTGAGTAGTCGTCCACGTGGTTGTTAGCTGGATTGTGTTACAGACTTTCGCATCCGAATGCCATCGGAGACCAGGTTCCTCTTAGAGGCAGACCTCAACTACGCAGTTTTGTAGCCCTCGCTCGTGATGGGAAACTACAAGAGAGAATATGAAGAAATCAATCGCAGCTGCTTCCACTTATGGGTACTACAGCGGCTGATGTCTTCGATGAGAGAGGCGTACTATGTCTCAAGGTCGTAGATTTACGACCCAAACGAGCACTTTACGTCCTTGTGGAGGTAACTGCATCGCAAATCTACGACATAGATAAGGAACACTTACTACAACGTTGCATCCACTGTAACACTTAGAAGTGAGGTCAACTGTACACGTGCATCTACTATAGACGGGTTCCCGTGAGACGCCATTACGGAATGTAGTGAGAAACGCGAAGTGGAAAAATTATTTGTATGCTGTAAACCTTAATCCCTTCATTTCATTTACTGACGCTAAAAATTGGTAGAAAAAATAAGTCAAAACGATTGATTCCGAGCTCTTGCAAACGCGTTTCTGACGACATAGATGCGCCCGCACCTTGTTTACATTTCGTGATGACGTCAGACAGAAACCCGTCTATAAAAAAAAAAATTCTCGACCATTTGGTGTTCTTTGATGCTGCAAATTAAACAAACGAAAGATGAGGACACGCCAAGCCTTGGACGACCTTGTTCATGACCTTTCTCGTCCTTTGTCCACTGCATTGGTCGATTTTCCAGGAACAATGGGGCTGGAATGACGGGTCTTTAGTGAAGTTTCAAATCTGCCATAGTGTAACGTTGAAGGAAAATCTCATTTTGACCGTTTGCTAAGATGTGTTATAAAGCAAGATGCTGTAATGACTGTCATTCATTTCATATTTGTTTATTTGTTTTGTTATCATTTGTCTGTTTGTTTATTATTATTTGCTTGATTCACATTTATTATTAGTTATATGTCAATTTATTATTATTTACTATTTACCTGTTTATTATTTAACTATACCTATGCATTTATTTATCTATTTTATTATTAGTTATTTTATTCATATATCTATTTATCATTATTATTTTATCCGCATCTGACGTAGTTATGGACCAAAAGATCTCCTGTCGGCATGCTCCGCCCTTGGTAAAAAAAAAAAAAAAAAAAAAAAAAAAAGAGAGAGAGAGAGAGAGAGAGAGTTATAAATTACATGTAACTGAAAAAGGAAAGGACCAATAATCTTGACAAAAATGAACAAGGGACTTTATTCTGTCGAATCATTCCTCCATTTGTTTTATTTTATTTCATTTCATTATCTTTCTAATCTTATTTTTTTTTTTTGTCTGTATGTCTCCGTCAACCGTATACCATGATTACCCAAGTCTTGTCCTGAATTCAGTGACCTGTTCATCTAGAAAAGAGGTCACCAAACTAAGAGAATAGCGAGCGCGGGACGCATAACAATGTTTATTTGCACAATGAATATTCTACAAATTTTTTTGTATAATAATAATAGTAACAACAACAACAATAACGATAATAATAATGATAATAAATAATAATGATAATAATAAGAACAAGTTGAAGATGATGAAGCAGAAGAGGAAGTTGAAGAAGAAAAAGATGAAGAATAGTAATAATAATAACAATAATAATAGTGATAATGGTGATGATAATAATAATAAAATAATAATAAAATAATAATAATAATAATAATAATAATAATAATAATAATAAAAAGACATGTACAGTGCGGCGGAGGGCCGGATGTACAGTCCTTTTTGATATCGTGGGACGCAATTTGGTGACCCGCTGATCTAGAATTCTAGAAAACGGAGTGGGAGACACAAGGGAGGCCTCATCTGTATTGTTTCAAAAACAACACGATACCACATCATTTCTGGACGTTTTCAGAAGATTTCATTCAGTCAAGGAAAATTTGGATTCTTACAAAGGATTACAAAGGAGGAACATGCCGACAGGAGACCTTTTGGTCCATAACTAGGTCGGATGGAAAAAATATAATGCTAAATAAATAAATAAAAATTATAGTATAAATAATAATAAATAAGATAAATGAATAGATAGGTAAAGTTAAATAATAAACAATCAGGTACATAGTAAATAATAATAAATTGACAGATAACTAATAATAAATTATAATCAAGCAAATAATAATAAACAGACATATAAAAATAGTAAATAATAATAAATTGACAGATAACTAATAATAGATTATAATCAAGCAAATAATAATAAACAGACATACAATAACAAATAATAAAAGATATATGGCAGGCATTACAGCATATTGCTTAGGTGTTTATCTAAATGAATCTTAAAACTTCGAACTGAACTACATTGCACTGCCTCTGCAGGAAGTTTATTCCATTCACTAACTACACGGTTGGCGAAGTTGTTTCTACCCACTTCCAAATTAAATCTATTTCCTGACAGTTTGAGACCATTATGGCACACTCTGCCATTTCATTCTGACAAACGTTAGACGATTTTATTAAGATTAGGGCACACAAAGGTACGTTAACTTAACTCAGCCAATGGCGTGTGACGCGTATTCTACTACCTGACATCCTATTTGGGTAAGCGTGTCGATAGGTTCGATTCAAATTGTCAGCTTCGTACTTTGCAGCTCGAAGCAAAACGGGCCCATCATTCAAAAATACAGAATTAGTGCTCTAGTCTGACGATCATCGTTGAGCCATGAACGATCATCGTTGAGCGATAATCTCGCCGAGCAAAACGTACCTTTAACGTTGTAAATAAAGGTCAGGAAAGGTCATTTGTTTA